>NW_010102864.1:36346-81925 GCF_000699245.1 Pterocles gutturalis
TCCCTACAACCCCACTCCTTTCAGATGCAAGATGGGATATATTAAGCAGAGATGTTAGCAGGACTCTGCAACTCATACCATTCAGACATGGACTTGACTCTTGTTCTAGTGAAAGAGTTGATGCCTAATTGGGAAGTTTGTATGGGTCTGATGACAAGGTGTTAATTTAACACCATGGTCAACTTTACCCTGAAGCATGTTTCTAATTAGGAGGACTAAGGCAAGGGGAAAAACACAAGTGAGAGAGCACTTGAAAGTTTAAGGGCATTAATTGCCTCCCAGCTGTCAGGGTAGTAATTAAATTCAGCTTTTTGACTTCAGCTTTGTTGCGATTATGTGAAATTAATCTTCAAACACACTGGAAGCTTCCATTGCTGTTCATTTTAGTGCTGAAACCAGCAAATCCCAAACAGTATGCAGAGCAGCATTGGCATGCATCTGGCAGTCACCCAACACAACAGGTCAGCCTAGAGAAATGCAATGAAACTTTTTTCCCCGGTTTGCTTCTGTGCAGTATTTTTCCCCTTGTTTGTTCCCCTGACCAGGCCAGAACTATCTCCATCTCCCTGACCGAGCAGAGCAGAAACTCAACTGACAATCTTTTGAAAAGGTCACAACAGCCCAGCTGCAACTCTTCTCCCACTCCCTAGCTCCAGCTGGATTAGATGTAAAGGATTACTTGGAAATTTCAGCTTTCAAAGAACAAATCCTTCCCGCTTGTTAACTTTTGATTAGCACTGTCAGCCTCCCTGTGCTATGCATCACACACAATTAAAAGCAGTTTCTGCCCCAGAAAGCTAGAACTCAAACTCCCTGCTTAGTATGCAAATGCATTACCTGACTTGTGCATATGTGTCAAAAATTTATGCATCAATGTAGTCAGTGGAAGCTTGCTATTAACATCAACTAGTACGCTAAGCCCTTTTTATGTGAGGCGTGCATAAATACATTAATGCATTTTACATCCCTACTTTCAGAAAAAATATAATTTTTCTATGAATATATAAACACCCTTGTAACTGTACTTACTATATTATCTGTGATGTTCACTCTTAAACAACGGTGTACCAAGGAGTAATTGATTGGGTGAATTCTTACATCTAGGCAGAGACAATGTTTATTATCTCTGCTTGCTGCTTTTAGCTACTAGGTTTTGCCTAAGAGGATTAGATCAAATTGGCAGCATGATTTAGATTTTTTTTGCTAAGTTTTGATGTCATCTTTGAGAAGCTGGCAATCTCGGTAATCAAAACTCGCAGCATGAATCACCCACTTTTCAGGGTATGAGATAATCAGGTGCCACACGGTGTGGGAGATCTACGTGGAGAAAATAAACAATGCATTCTATATTGTGTGGACCAGAAAGCAGCAGAACAGTCGCAGAGGTTAGTATTGCTTTCTGTCCTGAATATGGACATTCAGTTAATATTGTTGAGTTACATCCACTGAGCAAGTTACTACAGGTGAACTAATGAACCTCCTGGGCAGGGATCAGTGCTCCCTTGTCCCTGCTTTAACAGAGTATCTCCATGGAGGATGCCCTTTGTCTTATCCTTGATGCAAGTAGTTGGCACAAGAAGAAAACTGGGATGAAGTAGTTTGTGGTGCTGAATTTCCTACATCATGGGTTCCCGTAGCAATATTCACTGGTAATTGCCTGGCCACTACCAAATGAGGACACTCAGTGGTCCGAGAGGTTTGGCACCCTGTGAAAGGAACCTGGATGCAGTGTATCATACAGTGGAGAACACCAGGAAGGACTAGGATCTAGCTGGGTCCTCTCTGAATGCCCAGAAACTTTGCCAGGGCAAATCGCTCCGTGGTCCGATCGACTGACAACCCTAGTGTCCTCTTATCTGGATACGTATCACCACTTTTCCGTAGCACATATCTGATTCTCTAGCTGGTCAAAGAAGTATACAGTCAGTATCTGCCCCTTCATGCCGTTTACAAAGGCTTTCAAAGCTTTCTTTGGGGATAACTATCGGATACAGTCAGTATCTGCCCCTTCATGCTGTTTACAAAGGTTTTCAAAGCTTTCTTTGGGGATAACTATCGGACATCAGTCTGGGTGATGGAGAACGCTACTGACTCTTTTTACCTTCCAGAGCTACATTCAGTCCTGTGACGCTGTGTTACCACATACAACCTCTGTTCCTTGCCTCTAATACAGGACATGCTGTACAAAAAGTGTCAGCTGACAGAGTGCAGAGCTCAGTGTTTCTGAGCTTGTATTACAAGCAAAGGGCTTGCACATGAAGCCAGCTACTGGATTTGAGGTGGCGAAAGGGCAGAACTCCTAACCTGCTTTTGGAATCATTTGTTTCCGGAATCTTACTAGCTATTGTCTTATCGTCTAAATTTGGAGAAGTCCCAGTACAAACTGAAAGGCACTGGGGTATTTTTACCCTTCTGGCAACCCAGATTTCATATGAGCTGAGAATCAGCCGCGATGAATTTCAGTGCCATTGGCGATATGCCTGGCAGGCATCCGTGGCAGCCTCAAACCACATGCTTGTGTTCTAGCTGGAGGCAGCTCTTGGCCGTGCTGTTTGTCATCTTCCCCCTCAAGGGAAGAGTGGTGAGGAATTACTGACAACATGTGTAATATTGCAGGACATGAGTCTCTATCAGCAGAAAGAGCTAGGAGCTAGGTATCTCAGATAAATCTTCTTTACTTTGTTGACTGCATCATCCCAAAGTTTAGTTAATATTTCAAAGGGAAATGAATACCTTATCCATCTATTTTTGAACAGATCTCTAGGTAAACCTCTAGCACAGAGATGACAGTAAACTGTGAGAGCTTTGGGAAATTCAATTAAAGTCCCTGTATCATGGAAGTTCAGGTATGTCCTGTTACGTCATTCAGACCTGGCTCCCGTCCCAGAAAACTTCAGACTTTTAACTAGGGTATCTAAGGAGTCTAATAGCTCCATGCTCTCTCTACAACCTGTGGGTAGAAAGAAGCCTGTAAAAACAAGGTGTAGCTCACCTAAGCTATGCTATGAGGATAATTGCAATAAAGATTGTGAGGCACTGGGGTGGAGAGTGAGGGTGCTGAGGGAAGACAAGCCTCTGCAAACTTAATTATGTTCTGAAATAAACGCTGGAGTTCCTGGAATTTATTGTACCAAGACCTGCTGAGGCACTGATTAGCAGAACTTGCCACAGGCATTTGGATGGTTTTGGCTCATCTTCTGAGATATATAAGAAAAGAAACTGAAGATTCAGGCTACAACCTAACCTCTGATTTTGTGACCAGAACTAATTTACCCTTGTTCCTCATATAATTCGATTATGCTCAGCTGGAAGTCCTCTGGTACGTGCAGTCACCACAGAAATTTCCTTGGTTTATACATCTGAAATCTCATACCTTCCCCACAAACAAGCTTTTTGTCCACACTTGGAGGAGCACATCGCTTGGGTTTTGCAGTAGCACAGAACACCCAGCGGGGTGGATGCACACTGGTGTGGAACCCCAGCTATAGCACTGGAGCCTGGGGAGACAGCAGCCCTCTGCCACCTTCCCCCAAGTTCTCACTTTCCATGCTGCCACCAGTCCTGGAGGTGACTGCAGCCTCGGTGCAGCACGGCCATGAGCAACCCCATGGTTTTTCCCTCCTGGAGCTGGCAGGCTCTGCACTGCAGCTCTATCCTGCGATCCTCTGGTTGCTGTGGTTCTTAACTACAGCTTCCCTCTTCAAGAGCTTTTTCCGCCCTTCTCATTAGAAAACAAGAGAATCACTGACCCTAAATTTAACCCTAATCTTAACTCTTTAACCCCAATTTCTTGCTGAACTATTTATTTCAGACTTCTCTATTATTTCTTGAGCGGTGCTGACAGGCAATAGTTCTGGAATAGTGAAATGTCTTGCAACCATGGTAACGCAATGCACTCATTGGAAAGTTTTCTAATACTAAAAGAATTAGTTTACCACAACCTTGTACATTAGGTTTCCTCTGAGACTCCCAGGCTTACCATGTTGCTTAAAAGCCCAGGATTCAATGATCAGGTAACATTGCAGAGAATCTCTCTGATATGCTACACAGCATTTGCCCCTGGAGCACACAGCAGGAACAAACCCAAAGGACACTGCTTATGAGAACTATCAAACCGGAAAGATTGGAAGTATTGTCATTAAAGAGTACTTTTCTTCTGTTCTGTTGTAGAATTCCCTTGCTTCAGATATAAGCTTTAATTTTGCAGCAATCTGTTTTGATTTGTAAAAATAAACAGAAGCCCTACCACTGACAACAAGAAGCAATTCCTCTCCTCTTTCCGCCTTGCCACCTTTTGCTCCCAGTGCGAACGGATTTCTGCTTGCTGAAATCACCAGTACCTCCGCTGTAAATATTACCCCAAGTTTATTTCTCTTTCCATTATCTCTGTCTCTCTCCTGAATTTATATCTAATCGTACTCTTTTTCTTCTCTATTATGCCAAATTAAAATCTCCTAAGTGCATGAAGAATGGTGACTGTAATGCACGAACGAAAAATTAATAAAGCCAGAAGAGAACATGAAATCAATAATCTAATTCTGACAGCTTGCTTTGTCTCTGTGGCCAGGCTGTAAGGATGTACTAGTGTTTCCCTCTGTTTAAAATTAATTGAACTATTTTATCATATCAGCTAAGAGTGCACTCTTTGTGCTACTGAAGTGATAACTATGACATGATAATTACAGTCTGTGGCCTGCATGATTCTGCGAATGAGTCAGCACAGGCAATTAGTTTGCGATAGCAACTTTGTGTGAATGTGTCCCTACAGATGGGAGCTACAGGATAGCCTAGCTACTTATTATCTCTGCTCCCCAACCTTCCTTATTCACAGGAGAAAAGGGGGGTTTGTTGCTGTTGGGATTTGGGGGGGGGGAGGTAATTGAGGGGTTTTTGGGTTTTGTTTCCAGCTTGGGCAATCAATTTGGATAAACATAATAATTGCAGGAATCAGGGACAGAAAAAGATAGAAACGGTTCCAGTCTATAAGGCTGTCAATTCTGAGCTTTGCAGTGATGTCCTTTGAGAAATCCAGTTTGATGGTGGAATGATATGGGCTCCCCATGCCTGCTGCACCTTAGCATGACTCCATTAAAACTGATTAGCCTTGGCGTTTTCTAAATCATCCATCACTGTAGTATCCTGCTGACAACTCTATGCTCCTCTGAGCTCACTGGAAAGCCTCAAGAATGTCCTGGAAGATGGAAGACAAAATACTTGTTAGCAGAGAAAACTATAGGCACCAAATGTTGCTGAAAACTTCTTGGTTTTGGCAAGCTCAAAGCATGAGGGTATTTTATCCCAACCTGTTTACAGTCTGAACCAGGAGGCAAGATATAGAAGGACATATATGCAGATAAGGAAATAATGAAACAGTTCTGGGAGACGTGAGAGAGGGCAATCTCAACAGCAGGAAAATAGTTACTCGCTTTTAGAGGGAAGGTAGGAAAGAAGAAGGTTGTTTGATTTCTAAGTGTCCTTACTGAGATCTGAGGCGAAAAGGAATAATCCTCATCTCAGAACAAATCGGTAATGCATTGCAATAAATAACACACAGAGCAACATACTGAAAAGTGAAGAGAAAACACAGCATGGAAGAGCTGCTTAGTAAGTGAACATTATCCATCCCATGAGCTGATAGGACAGTAGAAGAAACGGTATATGACTGTGCAATTAATGATGATGCAGATCAGTATGATCCCAAAGAGGTGATTTAGGGGCACTTTTCCTAACTTCATAGTGTTTAATTTTGCAGCCCTATTTTTCTTTGACTGCATGTGTAATTATATCTTAGCTGCATTATTCATTTATCACAATGTTTATTTCTAAGCTAGTTCCACCTTAGGCATGCAAATATGAATGTCATAAGATCAGGGCAGATCCAAGGCAGCTCAAATGCAGAGGACGTATTTTTATTCCTTGAATGTTGTGGTATGTTACCATCTGTGAAATTTCAGAGAAGGTGCCATCCTCTCATCCCAGATCCCTAGTTAATGTGATGAACTGCAAGGGAACTGTGAGTGAGAAGAATTTGTATATAACATATTGCTTCCTGATAAAGGGAACTAACACACATCAACACATGTACAACATGTCGCTATTAGGTCTAGATTTGGAGTTCAAGAGACAGATGCTCTGCTCATATCCACAATGCTCCGGTGAATTCTGTATACACTAAATGAGAATGTGATTCATAGAGAACACCACAGGTCTGTCCCAGGGCGTGTGGGAGAATTGCTGGGAGAGAAAATAATGTGTTCTGCAAGGTTCAAAACAAAGGCGTTTTTATTTATTGGGGAATACCATGTTGGCTTGAGAATAACCCTGTGCTGCATTTGTGCCTTGCAGGTCAAAACCAAACCAGAATGATTGTCGCATGCAGCCTGCGTGATATCCGTTTGAGTGACACCTAACAGAACTCCTCCTAGATGTCTAGTACCTGGCCTAAGCCCCAAACTCAGTCATAAGAATAGCTCAAAGATCAATATCATATTTTTTTTCAATAAAGAATCAAATTATTTACTGTTCCTTTGTACTTTCCGTGTGACTGCAGTACCATTATAAAAATCCTCTCTCGTTGCCACACAGAGAAAACTCTTGGACATGAGAGCCAGACTTGACTTCAGTAGCACTTCCCAATCACTTACGTAATTGGATACTAGTATTGATAATTGCTATCTCTGACACTCTGCTGGTTAACAGGTTTCAACCTGAAAAAGAATCCAAAATACTGTGCATAAAATCCTAAACACTAAAATTCTCATTCTCTGCCAAAAATAATATTCCTAGCTTCCCAGTTCCTTCCTGTGAACAAAGAGAGGAACAAATAGAACAACACTGGAACCAGGGAAATGTTGGCTGGAAAGGACCTCTGGTGGTCAGTAATTCAAACTCCCATTTGAAGCAGGAATATCGCCAGCAAAGCCAATAAAGAAAGCTCTTAGAAAGCAGAGATGCTCCCCACTTGTATTTTATAATCATGTATGCTCATTCACTTCATATAATAAAACATGTTTCTGTGTTACTGGGGAAACCAGAGCCCAGAAACAGAGTGTAGCAGTGCGGGTCTTGGCAGAGGAGTTCTGGGATGCGGACAGTGGTGCACCACGTGCAGAAAGCTGATTTTTATCTCAGTCTAGCTGTCCATCTGATTGGAGTCAGCAGGAGGGAGCATAGCTGTGACCCAAATGGACTGGAGTCTACCAGCCACTAAGGGCTGCTTAGTGTCAGTGTACCGCAACGTGGACATGAGAGATGGAGATCCAGTGTGTGTCCCTCATCTTTCATTCTGTGGGACTTGACTGGAGGCTCACAATAAATAGCTGGAGCTATTTAGGAAGGACCATGAGCTGTTTGGGAAGGATACCTTGTCAGAGATGGAACAGGAGTTATAAGTGAACATCTCTTGTGTGTTCTAATCATGTTACAACAATTAAATAGATACATGGGGTCTCTGGAAGCTCTGCAAGATGAATGAGGAATTTTCTCGAAATAGGCACTATATAGAGTGAACTGACACAAGTGTAAAAAAAGTAAATTAAAAAACTATACTGACGAAAAAGCAATACAGTTTGAATTAAGTATAGTGTGTGACCAGTTGCTCCAAGTTTAATTTACTGCAAAATCCAGCCTATAACTTTGATCCAAGTTCCCCAGTTCCTCTCATTATGAGTGAAGGAAAACAGGACTTAACAGCCCCAATGATGCCCTGCATGGGGTTGCTGGAGAACCAGTGAAATAATCTGAACTTGTTTTGCGCTCTTTGAATAGCATTTTTTTAAACAGTTTATCCTACAATGACATCTGGTGGTTGCTTTTCTTTGACAGGAAGTTCTTGCAGAAGTATTCTGCCAAGAGTTGCCCCAGGGTGAATCTTCCCATGACAATAATTCACTGGGGTTCTACTTCTGTTGCGGAGTGCAAGTGTATTAGCAAGCCTGAATACTTTTTCAGTTAATAAACAGCACAAAAGCCCTCCTTGGGGCCTGTCATTGTGGCTAATTGTCTCATTGGGAATTATTTGATGGTCGAGTATCCAGCAGAGAAGCCACTGCTGCATATGGAAGATGTACTGGTTCATTCCAAGAGCAGCCACTGTTCGGCCCAAGAACATGCTGTGATTTGTCAGCTATCAGAGCATCCACATACCCATTTTTGGCAGGAAAATTTATGAACACACTTAGGAGTGGGCACATGTCTCCTGCAGCCACTGAGCATCTCTGTGTTGGGGTGCTGAGTGCTCTGCGGAGAGTGATCGCTGAGCCTGTAAGCCATGCAACGGCAGCTGGGTGGGACCTTCAAAGGCTGGTTCTCTCCTCCAGACAGCCCATAAAAAAGTTCTGAAAGACAGAGAAGGTATAAATGACTCTCTGTTGTCTTTCCTGGAGCTGGACACTGTGCACTGATTAGAGAAAACTGCGACCCTCCTCCTGGCTGCAGCACAGTGCCCACTCAGGTGTTGGCGATGCCAAGCATTCGTCTGATCCAGGACAGTCTGCAGGGCACACCTGGGTGCCTTGCCTTGCCTCCTTGCTGCTGCTCAGGTCCTCATGGCCACATCTGTGGATGCTTGTGCAAGCCCATGTGGCCATGGAGCTGGACACTCACAGTCTGTGGCTGTCACAGGTGGTCTCATGGCCACCAGGTGGAACCAAAGCCATGCCTGTCCTCTCAAAACCTCACTGCCAGGACTCCCTTCAGAAACTTGCAGGCAACTCAGCACTCCTCTTTGGTGGGTTTTACCCTTTTGGGGTTGTTTGTACCAGACAGACTGCACAGGATAATTGCTGTCCCATTCAACGAGACACCAGGCAGATAGCACAAGGGGGAATTGCCCAAGGGAAAGCATTCACAGACAGCAGCAAGACATAGAGTTTTAAAATAGATTTCACAAAATAGACATTCAAAGCGGAAACTCACACAGTATCATAGAACAGTTTGAGTTGGAAGGGACCTTAGAGACCATCTAGTTCCAGCCCTCTGCCATGGGCAGGGACACCTCCCACTAGCCCAGGTTGCTCAAAGCCTCATCCAGCCCGGCCTTGAACGCCTCCAGGGATGGGGCATCCACAACTTCCCTGGGCAACCTGTTCCATTGTTTCACCATCCTCATAGTTAAGAATTTCTTCCTAATATCTAGTCTAAATCTGCGCTCCTCTAGCTTAAATCCACTTCCCCTCGTCCTTTCACTACATGCCCCTGTAAAAAGTCCCTCCCCATCTCTCCTGTAGCCCCCTTTCAGTACTGGAAGGCCACTATAAGGTCCCCCCAGAGCCTTCTCTTCTCCAGGCTGAACAATCCCAACTCTCTCAGCCTGTCCTCGTAGTGGAGGTGTTCCAGCCCTCTGACCATCTTTTTGGCCCTCCTCTGGACCTGCTCCAACAGCTCAACATCGTTGTGTTGGAGGGCCCAGATCTCGACACAGTACTCCAGGTGGGGTCTCATGAGAGCAGAGTAGAGGGACAGAATCACCTCCCTCGACCTGCTAGCCATGCTTCTCTTGATGCAGCCCAGGACATGGTTGGCCTTCTGGCCTGCGAGAGGACGCTGCCAGCTCACGTTCAGTTTTTCATCTACTGACACCCCTAAATCCTTCTCCTCAGGGCTGCTCTCAAGCCATTCTCTGCCCAGACAGTATATCTTGGTTGGAAAAAGGCAATAGGCAATCATCCTTGGCATCATTCCTTGATGATAAGAAGAAGCCAATAACACACCAAAGGCTTTACTCCCCTCACTAACCAAGGACAAACTTTGGCTTAACAAGGTCGGTGCCCCCAGCTCCAACGTGCCAACAAAGAAACTTCAGCCAAAGTTTCCAGTCCAATTCAGGGTCTGCACCACCATCTACCCAATTACTTGAAAGGTTTCATGCCACCCTTCCCCCTCTCATTTCTTAAGGAGACACCCCTCTCCGCTTCCTGTGCTCATAAAGGCCTACGGCTTCTCATGCTCATTGGAGAAAGTTAGGCCCTCACCTGTCTATGAAAGGTGAATAAACAAAGTGAAGGCATGTGTCCAGAACCTGAGGACTCCCAACAGGCTGACAGGCTCCTCAAGGACGGACTTGTCCCAGGATCCACGAGCTGGGGAAAAAAAACCTTTCTGACTCTCTGAAAACTTTGCTCTCTCTTCTCTCCTTTTCCTTTCTCTTTTCTCTTCAGCCATCTCTTCATTTCTCTCTCTGGCACATATGGGAACACCCAACAAGTTTTATGCCAGCTCATTTTGGGGCTTCTTCAGCAGGTTTCCTTATTGTGATCAGTGATTGCTCCTTTCAATACCGATAAGTGATTGCAAGTTTTATAAGCAATTGTGGGTTTTTACTGTTCTTGGTAGTTGTGTTGTCCTTACATCATCATCACATTGTTGTCAGTTTTGGTGTTTTGTTTTGTGGGTGGTGGTGGTGTTGTTATGAGTTGCCTTCACCAAGTAATTTGGTTTTTGTAATTGTTACATTTTTACATCCCACATTTCCCTTTTTCATAATCTTTATTATGTGCATTAAAGTTATAAGCCAGTATTTCATAGAATCATAGAACGGTATTTGATTGTTTGCTGTTGTTTCACCTTAATTTGTCCCAAGGAGATCCACAGAACCTCCACAACTGGATTTCTGTCTCATACTCAGCATATTCAAGCCCAAAATTATTAATGATTAAAATTGAATATTGTTTTAATTTTACTTCAAACTAAATTCTTCACTGTGATATTGTCTCATTAGATACTCATAGGTTTCTAGTTTGGAACTCCACTGGTTGATGCTGGGAAGTACTGATGGTCATTAGCACTGGCTTTTGTTTTCTACAAAATTATTTTTTTCACTTCAAAATTTTACAAAAGATCTGGTGTGGTTTGTTAGATAAGTGTTTCTCTAAAAGCCTGAACAGAATTCTGTTGTTTTGGTTGTGTTGGTTTTTGGTTTTTTCCCATGGTCTATTAAAAACTTGGAAACTTCTGAGAAAAAAAATAGGATCTATACACTTTTCAACATTTCTCCTAGGAACATGAAAGATTTACCCGTTACCCAGAGCAGGATGAGGATACAAACAGCTGTCGCTGTTTATGCTGTAGGATTGTGCAGGCTCCCCCCAGAGAAGGTATACGCACATACATTTGGGACCCCTATAGCTCTGCCACTGCTACAGCTCTTTTTCCTTTGCTTCCCTGCCGAAACCAGCAGTTATGTGCTTTCCTATTCTTACCCTCAGAGACGAAGCCCAGAGCCAGCCCATGAGGATCAGACATGGTTACTACTCTATGCCTTGTTGACTCACACATCAAAAATAATTTCTTAATATCTTTGTACTCCTCAACCTACTGTTTCTTCTCATTACTGGCACTGAGAGCACATCTGTGATCTCTGCTGAAATCCCTGGCTATTCAGGATGCACTGCGGGTTCACTGCTTAATATCATAAGATCTTTATATATGGAACTTAAATGCTTCATCTTGTTTCTTTGCAGTTTTTTCTTGCCACTGATGTACCAGGATCTGAATTCACTTATTTCATGGTTTAACACCTTAAATGTGTGACCATCTTGCACCACTATGCATCAGCTTCCTTAACCCAGCTCTGCTGGTGGTCTGCTGGGGGAGAGTGGAGCACGAGGATATTTCACTGGCAAAGGCCACAGTGTTTTGCTTCAACATCAAAAGCTGTGAATTTTCTCCTCTTGTACTTTTTAAAATATTTTGCTCCAAAGCAGTGTTCTCCATTCAAATTTGACCTAATTAACAGGTTAAGTAACTTGAAATGAAATGTTGCCTTTCCAGCCCAGTGAAAACATTTTAATTGATCTAAAATCCGATTAGAGGGTGTTTGCATTTTTCTTGGAAGGGAGTTGGCTTTATTGAACTGTCCTCCTCTCCCCTTGAAGAAAATGTATGGTTTGAAACCAAATTGATCAGAAAGCATGGTGTTTGCCTGGCTCCCCTTGTCTCGCAGGTAGTTTCTCCTGTGTGCAAAGAGACTGAGGGCAGGATTAGGGCTCTGACAGCTGAGCCCTGGCACCTTAGAGCAGCTTTCCCACCTCCAGCAGCTCACCTCTCCCTCTGCCAGAGGTTACCTCTCTCCAGGAGAGATGACAGAGTTCTGACAGTGTGTTAGGGCAGATGTGACTTCAATGCCCTTCACAAACCAGAACCCCTGGCACTTGTGCACCATTGGTGTCAGTGACACTGAAAAACTTTGTGCTGTATTTTTAGCTTGTTTTCTTCTATCAGCCAGCTGCATACAGATGTGAGTGACAAGCACAAGAAAATTAGAAATGATTTTTTTATAATAGCAAAAAGATTTTTGAAGCTACAGGAAAAAGGGATTGGATATTGGATAGAATTAAGTGAATAGGCAGCAGGGTAACATATTGTATATGGAGATTTTTTACATGTAAAATCACTCATCTCCACAGACATCAGTTACTGAGAGCTTCATCCCTCCTAGTAACTAACATCAACGTCACCATCTGCTCCCTGGTGTTGCCATTGCACAGTAGCCTTGCTGTTCTCAGCCTTCCGGAAAGTCAGTTGCTTCAAATACATTTTTTAAAAGCCATTCTACTACTTTTCAAATTATGTCCAAAAAATAAGTGAATAGGAGCCAAAGGTTTAAAAAAAGTGAGAAACAATCGGAAAACACAGATAACACACTGGACTGCTGCAGGAGAAGGAAAAGCCAAAGTAGCCCCAACCAGTCCAGACAATGGTTTTTCCCCTGTGGGCTGAATTTATTTACTCTTTTCCATTCTTGTGTTGAGCCAAGCTAGAGCAGCTGAGCTACCCAGTGTGGTTACACACCCTCTGCAATCAGCTGAGTTCAGTGGAAAATGGAGGTTTATTTCAGCTACTTTGTGAATGCAATACCTGAACTCAACACTTGCCTGCACAAAACCTGGGCACCATCCTCCAGCCCTTTCTGCATCACTCTTCCTGTTGTATTTTCCTGTTCAGCAGCAACATGAAATTAATTCACAGACCTAAGGTGTAGGTGGAAGGTTGCGGAGAAACTGTGAACAGCCCCACTGCAGACATGGGTTTATGACTTATGAAGACATTGAATAATTTCCATTTTCTAGGACAAAATACTTCACCAGTAACTTTTGTGCCTTTGGAGAAAACTTTAAAAATAAGATAGTTCTTCTAAGAAGTACAGAGTTTTCTCTGCTGCTAATACAGTTGTCACTGTGTGCTGGTATTGCCTAGCTAAGAAAGACCTGAGCTGGGAAAAGTTATCTTTAAGGCTAAATGTCTATTTGTTATCAAATAAATAAAGGAAAAATACCTGTAAGGTTTATGAACAGGGGAAGAGCCTGCTGGTGTTCATGTTGGAAGTGGCCAAGAAGCAGCACCTCTATAGCCCAAATTTTGAGCTTTAGAGAGCAAAATGGCAGTCTGACTGAAGACTCTGAAAAAGCACATGAACCTTGTGTATGGATGTGTCAATAAAGTGTGGAAAAGGAAGGGGATGTGTTTGCCTTAAACACTCAGGAATGAGTCCATTATTTCCAGGTCCCTAACAGTGAACTGGATCTGCCAAGAAGTCCACCTCTATTGTCCCAAAGTGTTTTTTTCTCCTTTCTGGAAAATAAAAGATGTGAAATTTTTCTGTTTGTTTTGTGTCAAACTGAGATTCTTGTATCCATTTTGATGTTCTGAATAACATAGGCTGTACCCTAAGTTATTTCTTTAAAGAGAGAGATTTTTTTTTTCTTTTTAAAATTGCTTTTGCCTGTATAGTCAAAGAAAGAAGACATCTGCTCAACAGAGAGATGTTGAGAGCACCTGCTCTTGCTGTAAATAATGTTGCAATAGTTTACGAAAAACTGGAGTTTTTTCAGCAGGTTAGACTGGAAAAGGCTCTTTAAGGAATATTTCACAGGCTCTGGAAGCAGGAGGTATCAGTCAGACTGCCTCAGGAAGATGTGGGAATTGAACTGGGCTAAGAAAACATCCTCTGTGTTGACTAATTGACTTGAAGAAAAGAAGAGCTGCTCACGCTGGATTCGAGATGGTGCTGATATCTGGCTTTTGGTTCCCACTGTTTTCTAAATTGCTAAAATTAGAATATATGAAAAAACCTCTTTTTGTTGTTGTTTCTAGTGAGAAAAAAATATACACTTCAGTTTGAAGGAAACAAAATCATACTTGCACAAACTTTTAAAGCAATGATCCCTGGATAATTGTTGGTCTGTCAGACTGCATGTCTAGTAACGGCGAGAAGAGTAGCCAGATTAATGCAATTACACTTTCAGCGAGACACACTATATGATTTATCTCTAATGGTAGATATTCATCTTTGAGGTAGGGCAATGTTTACTAGCAGTACAGGCAATAACCTGCCCTGTGTTACATGGGTTAGTCTGAGGGTGTTGTACTTGAAAAAGAAATTGTGCACACTTTATACCAACTCTGAATCACCACGGCTTTACGATATCTTGTTTTCATTCTGCCAGAAGCTCCACAGATTGATCAAGAAATTATTGAGACCCGAAGCCTTATATTTCCAATTGATACATGTATTACCAGGAGAATTTTCTTCAGATTCAGCACTGCAATTTGGCACGACAGCAAACTACTGGGAGAAAATGATTTGCTGATAAAAAGTCTGAACTTCACAGCAGCAGCCCAGATAATATTTCCTACAAATGCTGTTGCGCTATAAACAGACTCATTGTGTTGGCTGTAGGGCACTGTCTCATCTGGAAACACCCATTTCCCAGTAGTTACACAATTAACAGATACATTCCCAAATAACTCTCTGGAATATTTCACTTTTTTTTTTTTTTAATGTAATTTCCTTCCTTAAAATTGGTCCCATGCATTTTAAATCACACAGTGCCTTCCAGGATGGAAAGGGTACCCTAAAACCTGTTACAGCCCTCTTCCTCTCTGCACCACAAACATCGCTGTCTTGCTCTTTCTCCCCCTGTGCCAAGCGATTGCTGTGTGCACCTGGGAGGCCTCAGCTGGCCAGATTTCCAGTCTGTTTGAACCACAGCAATTCAGGGCAGTCTGCTCATTAGCATTTAATTTCCCCTTTGCTTGCCCAAGGCTCGCTCCACTCCGATGTAATTCCAGCAGCAGCGATGCAGTCAGTCCCCCGCACTGCTGACAGTGCCTTAGTGTGCTGGACCATGGACCCCCCCAGCACCAGCGCTCCCAGTTCCAGTTATTAGGGCTGAGTCATTGCCTGAACTTTCTCCTTCTGGAGTTTCTGCCAGTGTCAAGCTTTGGTCTTGTTTTTAAGATAACTAATTTAGATGCAACTTAAGGCACATTTTGTTTTCTTCCAAAGTCAGTCAAGGAACACTCACATATTCTTCTCTCTTATGAGTCCTGGAGAACTTCAGTTCTCTGGAGAAGCTTAATACACGGAAAAGTTAGTAGAGTATGACCAAATATTGGGGCAGCATGGCTCCAGGAAAGATGTCTTGCCTAAAGATTTTGATAGCAGACCTGTGCAAGAATTTGTAAATATTTTCAGCTCTAAAGATGACTGGAGTTGTTCCCCAACTTTTCTGGGTGTTTTTTTTTTCTTTTTCATTTGTTTGGGTTTTTGTTTATTCTGAAGTTGGACAGACTCGAGAACAAAGTAAAATTTGTAAAAGAATGGAAAATTTTGCCCATGCTTTTGTTAGAGTCCCAGGTATCTTGAGGCAGTTCTTGCTTCTCTGGAGTGTAGTGACTGGATGCAGAGATTGAGGGAAAATCTTTGTTCATTTGCATCACAGATGAAAATGGGGACACAGACAAATCCTCACTAGTATGTCCACTCTCTGCCTACAGAAAGGATAAACAGGAGGGTAGACATCCTCTGTGCCAACTCCATCCCATGATCTTTGAGTAAAATGTCAAAATGGAGAGTTTATGTATTTACTGGGCAAGCAACAATTTCCTACTGAATCCTGTACTTCAGTCACTGCCATCACAAAAGGATCTTTCTTGCTGGGTTTTCCATGGTAATAAACAGCTATTCAGAAAACCCTGTAGCTCATTACCTCTCCAAGGGCAAGGGTCCTTGTCGTGCTGTTTGTTATGGCTGTAGAGCCAGCCCTTTACTCCTCAGGACTTTCAACAGTGCTTGATGAATGAGCTGAATAGAGCCATCTGAGTAAAAATCGGACAGAAATAACAAGACTAGCCCTGGGACTTCTGATCAGTTTTGTCCAGGGGATTTTCAGATCACTTGAATTTGAGTTGCTTTGTGTGCTATGCTACCAAATGAAGTCAAAATCAAGTGAGAGAGAACACTTAAGCCCCAAAGTTATGAGTGGTTGTAACTAGATATGATCAATAAAAAGAACTATTTTTTTTTTAAGCCAACACTTTTCAGACTTTCCTGCAATCTAGAAATTCCAAGATAAAACAGTTAATTGGCAAAATTGTCATTTCAGTACAAGGAGATCAAATCAATGCTTGTCCCAGACCTTTTCTCTTTCAGAAAGTGTTGCTATTAAGCTCAGAATCTCTTAACTTCTTAGCTATATAACATCAAATTCCTACCATACCATAGTCAGTATTTAGACATGAAAAATAGATTAATAAGCCATTTAAAAAAAAAAATCCATGACTGAAATTACAACATTTCCTACTCTGATATTGCTATCCAGAGAAGGTCTTCTGAAATATTATTAAAATGCTATTTGAGAGTGTACACAACTGCCCTCTATTAGTACATCAGGGGGTGATTACCAGGGAGCAGTTCTAAATTGCAATAATTACAGAAGAGCCATTAACAGCTAAAGGCTATGAAAATGAAAATGATAGAATTTTGGGAAAGATAACCTACGATATACAGTTGCAAGAAATTAATTTGTTTCTTCTACAAAAGGAAGGTGATAGAGAAAGCCTGACAAGCCTCCAGCTGTCTTTACACTGGCAGTGATTTGCGCTTCTCCATGTTCACAAATATGGAACTTAACCTGAAGCCAAATAGATTTAACTGAGACAATAAGAAAAAAAAATCTAAGGAAAGACAAACTTGAGACAATGTCAAGGGACAGTTGGGATTCTTCAGCATTGGAGGTTTTGAAGAATAATTAAATGTTCCAGTTATTCCTGATGGCTATTCCTGGTTTTGTTTTAGGTTGGTGGGAGAGAGTAAGCTTTATTTTGACGCCCCTTTTAAGCCTATGTGTCTGCTGTAGGATACAAATAAATTTAGAATTAACTGAGTCAACCCCCTGGATGAGTGATGTCCTGGAATAGAAGTATAGAGGGGTGCCCACATCAGAAGAGAAAAGAGTCTTGTTAAGCAAGATTGCCTTCTGTGAAAACAAGTCTTTAGTGAAGGATGCATGAGAACTAGACAGCTGTTGAAAGAAGCCTGCAAAGGACCTGCCAGTCTATGGGCTGAACTACTTAGATTAATAACATCAGTCCAAGTGCTAAGTAAATTCTTTCTTCATTTTTTTCTGGACTTTTGTACAGTATTGCCTACTTGAATTAAATAAATACATACTTTTTTTTTTTTTTTTTTTTTGGCTTAACATGTCTATACTGTCATTGAGTGCTCATCCAAATTTCTGTCTTGAGATCTAGTAACACAGGGCTCTGAGAGGAAAATAAACTTCCACCCTGTAGCAAGGACATGGGCAGTGCAGATGAATCCTAGACTTTCTTACAGGGCTTTTGACAATGTGTAATTATGTTTCAGTGAAAACCAGACCTGGCAGCTGTAGCAGAGTTTTGAAAAATATTCAGAGAAACTAAGTCTTTCAGGTAGGTGGCTGAACAAGTAGCAAATTGCAAAGATTTGAAATGATAAAGGATTTATGAAACTTAATATACTGGACAATTCACCAAGGCAACAAGATTGACATTTTTCTAGGAAATTAGCTTTGCTGGAAGATATCAACCTGATTACCTTCATTTGTGGTCTTCTGTCTTTATCCACAGAGTGAAGGTGGCAGTCACTGTAGCTGTGCAGGAGGACCCTCACATGAACTGCCAGCTCTTTTGTACCTTCCTGCAGAAGTGGAGCTACCGATGTGGCTTCTTTTGCACTGGTATTTTTTCATAATGAAGAGTCATAGAGGATATATCCTCTAGGAGCAAGTGAATTATGTTGTCAGCTGAAATTATTGTCTGTCGTCTACTTTTCCCATGTTAGTTAACCGAGGCTTGGCAATAGAGCCTTACTACTCACACAGCCTGCTGTCTGACCATGAAGACAGTCAAAAACTTGTGATGATTTGTGTTCTCCAGTCCTCTGAGGATACCCAGGTTTTCACGGTTTGTCAGTTGTGTCACACCTCACATCAGAAGATGGTGTGTATGTCACCTTTCTGGCACTTGGGGAAATAACAAAGAAGGAACTGAGCCGGCATTTCCCAACACCAAGGCATGCACTTTGGCTCTAGAGTTCACCTTGACCTCTTTTTTGAGACTTTGTA
Source organism: Pterocles gutturalis (assembly GCF_000699245.1). Taxonomy (NCBI): domain Eukaryota; kingdom Metazoa; phylum Chordata; class Aves; order Pterocliformes; family Pteroclidae; genus Pterocles; species Pterocles gutturalis. The sequence goes on from NW_010102864.1 coordinate 54,733, forward strand.
TTTCTCTCCCCGTAGAACAGGAACAGATCTGAAAGACGAGAAATATTTGGGAGATAAATATTAGGCAAACATTGGTTGTTTGCAAGATGGATTCCCTCTTTCCCACCCACCTCTAATTCAGAGATAACAGTTAGGTCTTGCTACATTTAAATATAATAAATTTGTGTATGGAATAAAAGCACCAGAACTAACTGCCATTTTGCAGAGCACACTGTTTAAGTAGCTTTCTGTACTTGAATTATTATACAATATATTCCCTCTGTAATCTGAACTCAAACTTGTCCGGTCTAGCTTTTATAACAAAAACAATGCACTCAATCATACCAACTCCCACTACAGTGATCACTACAGAAGGAGAAGGTCAATGTTGATTTGCTTGAAATGGACCAACCTAGCCCAAAGAGGTTAAATGCTGTATTGGAAGAGAGCTTAACACACTGATAATAGAGGGAGGCTAAGTGGAATGAAAGACCGTTGAAATGCATTTAAGCAAGTCAAATGGAGTAAATAATCCTAGGAAAGGCTTGATTTTCTGTGGCTGTGGAACACAAATTCAATAGAAGAACCCCTGGCTGTCATGTTAAAATAATCTGATTGTACAATCACTTCAGAGCAACCATTCTCAATAAATAAATCTAGAGATATCCCACAAAGTGAATATGAAATCATGTGCCTGTTGAATCAGAAATTAAAGAACAACTCCTTAAACTCTATTTTAAAATCTCTTCTCCCTCCAGTAATTATTGGAAGCCACATGAAGGTGAAAAACTCCTTGAATAAAAGATCCAGCACTGCAGATTCTTCTAGTTTGTCATGCAAGCAAACAGAATCCTTTATGAAAAATTCTTATGAAATACGACATAAGTCCAAATGACCCACCTTGAAGCAAAAGTCACCAAACCAGGTTTTTACGGTTTACACCTACCTGGATGACAAACTAAAGTGATTCAGCTTTAACTACAGAATTGCAACATTACAAATTTGTTTAATGTAGTTTGAACATGTCATTAACAGCTTTTCAGGAGCATGTGAAAAATTATTTCCCCTTATAAAAGTAATAATCAACAATCCCCAAAAAACTGTGCTATTGCATCCAAAAAGGATAGCACCAAGAAAAGCATACGTAATAAAAGCTGCACTCCAATAGATTTGTGTACTTTCCCCCCTGATTCCCCATAGATGTGATGGCAACCCCAGCTCTTACCATGAATCCTGGCTTCAGATAAACTAATCCATGAATAATTCAGTATCTTTTACCTTGCTGCAATGAAACAGTCATTTGCTGAGTCTCCCTTGCCGAGAAATTACTTCGAGCCACTAAGCTGTCAAGCAATATGCAATTGAAGAAGGGATTTGGGGGATTAGCACTGGCCAGATCAATACTGTCATATTTAAACAGCATCTGAAGTTATTGTTTGATGGAACAAAGAGCAAATTTGGGAGAATTACTTGCCTGTTAGAGTTCGGGCCCTGTCTTCACGTTATTTTATGACATTTCCCCATGGTCTGGCCCTCTGTGGAAACAAATCGTTAATCTTGTTTATGGTGCTTTTCTCACAGTGGGAATTCACAAGGCTGAAATTCATTCCCAGAGATGTTGTGAGAGTTGATTACTTAGACTCACCTGGACAGAAAATTTGAAGAGGGCCAAAGTGTGTAATTAACATCCTTATTTCCTGTCTTTTCTGATGCCACTTCTAAAAATTCCTGGAATACTTTTCTTAGCAGACTATAATCTTTAATTCTTTTCCCTTCTCCTCGTCTCTATAACTAGGTGTAATCTGGGTGGTGGGAGCTAAATAATATTTGTAACGGCAACTGGTACTCCTGCATTTTTCTTTGGTGTTTTTATAAGAAAAGCTGTTTTATATAGGCTCAGAAATTACTTTCAAAGTCCTACTGTTTATAGAGATGTGCACTGGACGTGTCACTTAGGGACATATTGAAAAAATGCACCAATATCACAGAATCACAGAATGTTAGAGATTGGAAGGGACCTCGAAAGATCATCTAGTCCAATACCCCTGCCGGAGCATCCAGCATGTCAGTCCTGCAAACCCCTGCTCTTTGCTTGGCAGGAGACAGTTATTACCAGCAAAGCAAATCCTCCGATAACAGCATGTGCTGCGGGTTGTTTGATCTGTGCATGTGCAGTAAAGCCTCCATTCTTGTAAAACTTCAGCATGTGGGCATGTGCACGTAACCATAGCTAGCCAAAAGCATCTGAGATGCACTAGCACATCCTCTGGCGTACCTCTCCAGGAAAATCTACATGCCTGCCTAGTGGCCTCGGAAGCTTCAAATTGCTCTGATTCAATGCTGAGGAGTGCTGTACCGAGAATCGTGGGGATGTATGAAATGAGCCCCATTTCCTCCTGATTGCACAAATGTGCTATTTCACAAATGCCTCCTGTAAAATGGTCCCCGTTTTAAAATACTGATGATGAGCTGTCTGCTAAATGGCCCAAATAGCAGCTATGTATCCTGCCAAGCAATTGACAACTTTGAAACACACCCCATGAATGGTGGCAGAGCAGGCACCCTTGGTCCATGTACAAGAACATGGTCCTGAAGAAGCAGGTGGTTCCTAGTGCTAACTGACCTCTTAGGCATGGTCATCTATGGGCCACCGTCTTCAGATGATCATCAGTCCGTCCATTGCTCCTCCTTGCAGTTTATTACATGGTCACAAGGTTGTAGAATTGAAGTTGGGCCCTAAAACCTAAGTAATTATCACTTAGTTAAGACAAAATTAAAGAAAACTTAAAAAAAGAGAAACTATGGCATTATTCCTTTTTTTTCGTTTTTGGAAGAAAAACATTCTCTTTTTTGGCATCAACTAGGGTGGGAAAGCGAGACCTACATTGTTGGATATCGTTAGGAAAGCAAAGTATTTGCAACGTTTGGTGGCAGAGAGGCTGCAGAGATCTCTGCCCCGAGTTACAGGGAGTACAGCCTCACCCTGGGTAGCTCGTTCAGAGAAACTCACATCTGAACAATGGGATTTTCTAGGCCTTAATTTTATGCCTATAGAAAGATCATCTTCTGATAGAAATATTGTCTTTTGTTTATCACATTGTTTCCAGCAGAGGGAGAAATTCACTGAACAATAATAGTCCTTACTTATAAGATTATATGAGATTGAGGCACTGTTCCTAAGAGTATTTTCTGCAATAAGAAACTAATAGATTTTGGAGGCAAAGTGTTTGCAAAGATTAGATTTCCAAAAAGCTCTCACATTTCCTCATCTCTGTATGTGCTGCACAATTAATTTATTTTTTTCCTCCAGAAAAAGTCTGGAGATCCTTACTTTTCACAAAGCTGAAGAACCACTAAATTAGCCAATGTGGGTGCGGAATGGGTTGGCATTTTGCTACCACAGACGTTTGTTTTGCCTATTCAGAACTTCATCACAGCAATTCCACCACCTTTAATGGGATATCATCCATTCTCCCTGCTCAGATATTGCCTTGTGGTATTAAACAGTGGCAGGAATGGAAAGAAATGTATACTGTTTCTAACCGGAGTTTAAAGGCATTAATTACCTCTATTTGTCTACCACAGAAGAAGGTTATTACTATCTTGTAGACAGTGCTGAATTTCTAATAGGTTGTTTCTCTTTGCTGCCTGCTTTCTGCTTGTCTTTAAATAATAACATCAGTGCCCTTTTCAGAATTCAACCACTTTGCCATTAAGTAGTAAACAAACTACTTCTGCTCTGGGCATGCTGATCTGCATTTTCAAGACACATCAATAATAAATGCTGCATGTATTCTTCTGTCAAAGATATTAAATCATGGAAGAAATCTGCACAAAAATAAGCAAGTGAGAGACGAGCGCTCAGAAGGTGAGGAGAAGGTCAGGTCTGAGGGAAGAAGGGTTGGAATATTATTTTTTCACAATGACGGATCAGCATCCTTAGTCCTTAAGCTCTGCTTTCCTAGTGCCATAATATATCATTATACATAAATTGTTAGTTCTCATGCCCTTGGGTTTATAGCGTATTTACACACACACACGTGTCAGGCAAGGCTAATGGGAGACAGATATCATTGTGGGTATAGCAAATGGACTTAATACACTTCATATGGCAGGTGTTATTTCATTCCTGGCAACACCTGAGACAAAGAAGCTGTGCAAATGTCAAGCATACATCCAGGCAAAAGTTACATAGGAATGGATAACTTCAGAGTGTGAGACACTTTGCTGCTGCAGATTTCAGTAACTGGAGCGATGGCAAAGGACTGCAGCGATACGGCAGGACAGGCAAAACCCAGCCATGCTCGTGTCCCTGGAGGTCAGCAAGAGCTTACATTTGCTTTACATATACCAGACATTTCCTCCCCGTCCTGCCTTGATGCAGGATATCCTGCACTGAGATGTGGAAGCAGGAACACAAGTTATAATGGTGGTATCTTAGAAAGATTTCTATTTTGATCTATAGAATGAGAGAATAGCAGCAAAGGGAAATCAAGACATGAACAAGGAGAAGAGAGGTGGTAGGTTCGCTTAGGGAGCCAAATGAAGCTAGAGGCGCATAGCAGATGCACAGAAGGGTGGAAGGACGATGTAATTACTTTTTTTTTTTTGCAGATTTATTATTCCATTAGGAGGGAAGTTTCCTATAATATTTCTGGTTACCTGTGGCTACTGAAAAACCTGATTACCATCCTCTTCAACACACACCCAAAAAAGCAGGAGTGCCTTTTGCCTTAACCTCTGTATCACAACCAGCTTTCATAGCAGGTTAATATTGCTTGCTTCATATACTCTAAAGCTGATATTTTAATCTTTATTCCTAATCGATTGCTTTCTCCTCTTCTGTCAGAAGTTTCAGAGTCCTGATGCTTTGGTTTAGGTAGTTTAGCCAGGATTCTTTTTCAAATTACTCTCTCTGTCCTCTTCCACCATCCATTTTCCCATCCTGACATGTTTATTGGTCCTAATTGCACCTCTGTGGTAGGACATGTATTAATATTCTGTGCAGAGAGTCTTCCTCCCTCTTTTGTATGTGCAGGCCCATGGCTAACATTTTAAGAACACAGATAAATAATTTGTGATTTTTCATAAATGCAGTCCTGTTTGGTTTTGCTTTTTGTTGTTTTTGCTATAATAAGGAGGTATGTAGCTTCATTAAAACAAGTTACTTGTCACTGAGTTCAGAAGAACAAAAATAATAAGCTCCTGAATATAGTTAGAGGCAAAACCAGCTCCGAGTCAGGTCTGCAGAATTTTGGTTATTTATCACTTCAATTTTGCTGGGCTTCTCTTGCTAGACTTGTCTTTCTCCTTCTAGAAATCTGCATCCTGGACTATGTATAGAAAAGATCTAGTTCAAAAAGGGTCTTAAATATAAGCCTGACTTTGATGTAAGCATCTTGAAAAATGTGCAAGTATATTTTCATGAATTGGGCTTTTATTTTCCTGTCGCTTTCAAGCTGTGATGATGATTGTTTTTAAAAATGGGAGCAGCTGTGCTGAAAAGACTAGAGATGCCAGGTATTAGTACAATATTTTATCACTTGAACTAAATTTCCAAGGAAAACTATTAGAATATATTTCTAAATACGCAAAAAAAATTAATGCATGTAACATTTTGGGGGTTTTGTGTGTAAATCAAGTATAAATTAGATGCCATTGCTTTTTTATTTGCTTTAAACTGCCTAACTTTAGTTTTGCAAAAATGTTTACAATTTCCCTTTTCAAGCTGCAGAGGTTTCATTGCTGAAGGTACGTTTCTGAACTACCACACTCTATCAACAAAATTAGGAGATAATTTTTATCTATAGCTCAGTTAGTCATTTCAAAATTATTCCAAGCAATCCCATTTTTGTCATTAGGTAATCACATGTGGTTCTTAGAAGTTCTTCTTTATACTGTAGGGCATTTTCAGCATACAACACAAACAAATAACACAATCTAGGGAGGCAAAGAGGCAGCTGGGAACCATAAACATTGCATTCTTATAGAAGTTGAATTACCGACCTGTTTTCCAGCCCTAGGCAAGTCACAGAAGTTTTTACATTTCATTTGTCATTATTAATGGCCTTTGTTTGTCACATAAAGGAGAAGAAAGGAGAAGAAAATATTTTCACTTGTTCTTTGGAAGAATTTCAAAGCTATCTCTGTTTTCTGTATTTGCTTGTGCTTGGTGGGTAGGTATCCTCACCAGAATCTCACCGAGTCTTAGCTGCTTTCTGAAACAAAGTTCAGATCTTGAGAAGAAATGCCTCCTCTACCACACTAACACTTTAGGGTCAGATTTTAGTTAAAATAAAGACTATATGAATGTTATCCTGGGAGAACCCAGAGTACGTGCGAGTACCAGCCTGCGGGCAGGGGCTCACTCGGCATGATGGTGGATCCAGGTCAGGCTCAAACTTCTGCTCTGACAGCTCCAGATCAGATGTCTGAATCTGTTCAGCACAGAAAGAGTTCAAGTACCATACTTTTGGCTAATTTTATCTTTTTTTTAATTTAAAAAATGTGTAGGAATGGAGAGTTGAACCTGATGTCACACATGCTGGGGAGACACCCAGAGCACTGGGCTATTGACTTTTCTTGGAAAAGAATTAAGTCCTTCAACGTGCTTCTTAGAAACCCACCCTGAAGCAAAGAAATTGTTGCTTAATAGATGTTTAAAACAAGTGCATTCAGATGAAAGGTTTTGAGTTCAACAACTTGACATTTTGTGATAACAGTTCTCTTTCTACTGAAAAAAGATTACCAGCTGAATAAATTACATAACTAAGTCTAATGCATTCTACGTCCCTTCCCTTCCCCTCACTACTTTGGAACACGGTGATATACTGTCTCCAGTTATTACCTACACAAAACTGCAAAATTATTCCCAAGTCTTCAGTCTGGATCCCACTGAGCTGGAAAATTCCATTAAGGGGGAAAGTATTTGTATTTACCTGCCTTCAAGCAGCGTAAGGGAGTATTGTTTTTTCCCTGCACTGAATAGGTTTAAGACTGCAATCTTAAGCAGTAGATATTATGAGTGCTGCAAAAACTGGGCTTAAAATGCTATTCCCAAAATCCTTTAAAATTGACTAGTTGTATTCAATGAAAGCTGGACAGATAAATCCCCAGAAAACCTCACATCTTCTCACACACTCAAAAATGCAATGGAAACGCAGACAGTAAATAAGCAGCATTGATTTGCTTTCAACCAGCACCAATATTTTGACCTTTATAGACTAGCACAAAAGCTTTAAAATCAAGTGTCAGGAGCATGAGTTATGTTTTTGTCTTTTAAAGATACATTAATACTGCTTGTCATAGTGGTCAGGTTATCTATATATTTATTTTTTCATTTATTTAAAGACTTATTTTCTATTTAGAACTAGGGTAAACCACATGAAAGGGAAAACTCTCCATATGTGGCTACTTTATATGGAAACTTTACATACACACACATAAAAGTCCAGACTGTCCTTAAGTTATCTTGTTAACAGTTTAACAGGTTATCTCTGAGTCGAGCCCTGCCCCTCCTGCCCTCTCTTCTGTGTATGATCGAGGTCTTGCCTCACAGCTTGCCTGTTTTGCATGAAAATGAAGTGTCTGATGATGCACCCACCCCTTACAAGCTTGTCTGCTCTCTATGTAAATGTGATCTTGCTTACCTGAACACTCTGGATCCTATTTGCAAAGGTGACTGCAGAACTTCTCAGACACATAACCAACACGAGAAGAAGAAAATTGACAGTTATTAGAGTTTGCCAGAATGTTGGGTTCATTGGAAACACTAATGCTTGAAGAATTTTTTTCTTTTGTTTTCTTTCTGAATTAGGAGGAATAGCTAAAATCCTGAAATCTTCAGCTGAGTTAATGTCTAAAATTCCAATAGCTTTTATGAAAATATACGATTTTATATATATTTTTAAAATTATTCCAAGTTAACACTGGGCTATTAAAAACAGCTATTCCCTGGGTAATGCTTTCAGTGCTGCTCTTGCCTTCTGGATTAAGTGATAGAAACACTCGGAAAGACTTGGTGTTACTTTTCCTGTTCAATCTCCACCCAGTAGTAGCTGTATTGAAAACTTCTTTTAAAAGGTTTAAAAGGTCCACTTTTAAAGGTCCACCTTTAGTCTTACAATTGACTTCAGATCTCAGAAGCCTAGCTGCAACAGAACAACATATTGGCTTCTTTTCTACAACAGCACAGCTGTTGCACGGGAAATACGTATTTTCCTACTTTCACCCTTTTCTTTAATGTCAAGTTACAGTAAAAAAAAAAAAAAAAAAAAAACCAGCTTCAATGGTGTGTATTTAAAAATGCCAAGAGCAGTTAGAAAAAGCACCCACTTCAGTATAAATATGTATAAGGTGTGAAGAAAAAGCCTTCCAAGTTAATGTGTACGGAATCTGGTAGCAATCTGAAAATTTTCAAAATATCATACAGCAGGCTCAAATGGGCTTTAAAGTACTCCAGGGCTCTTGACATTATCGCATTTGTTGTCAGAGAAAGGCATGATGTCTCTCAAAGCAGAATTTACATGAGTGGAAGGAAAGACAGCATGTCTTCTGGAAAGAGACAAAAACACCTCGTAATCTTCCGCCAGTGGGTTGCTGATACAGTACAGGGCCAAATGCCAAAAAGTTTAAGTCACTACAGTTTTTGTAGAACTTTTTTTCTGTATCTGTATTTCCTCTGTAGCTCTCTGGGAGAGAGGGTCAATCTTGCTTTGAAGGGCTGGGCTATTCCTGTCTATAAAGCACTTGAAAATCTCATGGGAAATTTTGTAGCGATGTGAAGGGAGATGTGCTCAGGAAGATGAGCTTTTTCCCCACTGAGCAGAGTCTTTTTCACACTGCGAAACACCATCTACACTGCGTTGTAGAATGCTTTTGAAAAAAATCACTGACAAAATGCATAGGCCTTGAAGACAAAATCATGGCCTGTACACTTCATCTGAAAAGTACCTATTAAACACAGAGCCAGAGCCTGAGCCGCTCACTCACCAGAGGAAGTCTCATTTAGGTCTGTGAATAAATGTTTCTCAAAAGGGACCGGAGATGTGCAGATTACTGCCCTGTGTTCTGGTTTGAACCTTTTTCAAGCTAGTCAGTAAGAGTGGATCTTCTTCTTTTCTGTCTATTAGGCATCATTTAAACCTTGTACCTTCAGAACTATGAGCAAATTCTCTGGTTTTCCATCAGTTTGGAGGCACATACAGTGCTGCCATCCTGACCGATCATCTTCACTGTTCACTTCCCAATAAAACTATTGGCAACTGTGAGAGATGCATAAAGTAGTACCACACGTCTTCCCTTTCGCTTTGTCTTCCCTTTCGCTTCCGTTTTGTGTTAAATCACTTGCATGTCAGCTCTGGGACTTCAGTTGAACGGGTGTTGTGTAAGATGATGCATTTCCAAAGGTGGTGATTGCCACCCAAAAGATGCGTTTTTGCATCTGAAAAGAGGGCACAGTCTTCATTTCCCTTGTGTGTCTGTAGGGGTCTGCATGGGCAGCTCCTGAGCATCATACTCATCTTCAGTCTCAGTGAGGGGAATAGGGCTCCCAAAGTGGCAAATTGGTTCAAATCCTGGTGGGGAAGAACTGACCTAGTAAAGCTACTGAATCCAGAATTACCAGGTCACAGGGGTGCTCGGGCCACCCAACACCACAGCCCAGTCCTGCATAGCAGAGCTGTTCTCAATGCGTGGGGACTCTTCCTTGTTCTGCTCCTCAGCTCTAGAGGGCACAGATGGGTTATTTTACCTTGTTTTGCAGTTCTGCCTGGGATCAATCTCACTACTGTGTGGGCTGTAAAGTACAAAAATATCTTTGAGGTGTACACCACAATATGAGACAATCTTTTTAAAGACAAGTTAATCCAGTTTGCTTTGCATGTCTAAGGCCTATTGGGTTATTTGAAAACGATGGTAAATTATCCTTCTGGCATGTATCTTTTTCATCACTATTGTGTCTAGAGTTTTCTTTCTCTCTCTAACCTTGTAGCAGGAGGCATTCAAAAGAACAGTACCATTCCTCGCTGCGTTTAACTAAACCGAGATATGACTCCTGGGGATAGAAGAGAACATCAGCTGCCAGCATATTAATGTTCTGTATTATTCACATCCTTCTTCATAAAGATGGTTTCATTAATTCCAAGTCAAATAGTATTGATTCTCAATGTGACACAAAGACAGGTGATCACTGTGATCCAACTTACAAAACAATCTGAACAGCAGCTGAGGCAGGAGGGAATGGAAACTCTTGACAAGGGTTTTTTCCAAAGAGTCAGCCTTATGAGCAGTGGAACAATACTTTTACCAGAGCCAAGAAAATGTAAACATGCATAATTTAAACAAGTATTTTCTGAAATTAGAACAGGAGGAAAAATGCTGTCTAGTTTCCAATTTCTTAAAAACATTATTATTATTATTCCTATTACTATTATTACTATCATGTAAGTAGCTCTGAACAAACTGTTTCACAGAGTAGAAACTAGCACATCACTGCAGTTCTGGGGGAAATACAGAGTGTATATAGTTTTCCAATAGGCACAAATTTTTTCAAATAAGATTTATTATCCTTACAGCAATGTTACCTCCACATCAACCCTTAAAGAAAAAAATGTTCAGCAAAGTGATTCTCTTTACATTTCTCTCACTGTTAGTTTTATATCTGATACGGGCTATATAAATTTAATGCATCCAATTTATCATTTTCACTGACAGATTCAGTTTTCCTATAACAAATTACTAACTTTTTATCACCTCCATCAATACAATGCATCACTGCCTTTCTTTGAATACGTTAAGACTTGTCACTATGATTCCTTCCATCTCACCAGGGCATATAACTAATACATATCCAGGCGCTATGCAGACTCTATGGCATGGATGTTTTTATTTTTTCCAGTGGAAAAAAATCCTTGCCAAAATCCCAAGGTGTGGAACAGAAGACAAATGGATGTGACTTGAAAACTAATGCTGATGAGTCATGCCAGGAAAAGTAGTTAATTCTCTTTTGGGTCAGACAATCAAGTGAGTTGAGCTCTCCCAAGAAGTGTATACACCACAAGGAGAGGAATAAACCCCAGTGGAGTATCAATACTGTAATAAGATGCAGAAAGCCATAGAGAGATGCTGAATAATCTGATTCTTCCTGCATAAATCTGAGTCCTGTACTACCAGATCCCTCCTGACTCAGACAATCTGACTCATTCTGCCCTGTGTTTGTGACTTCAGTACATTCTCCGCCATGACAATCCTTTCATCTTCCCACATGTAAATAGCAAACATTTTGTCGTGATGGATGCGTTCAGTATGACAAGAATTTCTGCTTCAGAGTTCTTTTCCAGCTCTTTTTGGTGCTCCCCTGCATGTCAAGCCTGAATCACATCCCTACCTGCCACCCACTACCTCTTCAAAGTATGAGCACACGCTCATATAAACAAACACAAAACACTTAGTAAAAAGGAAGGATGTAATTCCCACTCATTTCTGGAGTCAACACCGACAAAGCAAGCCATCGCTGAAAGCTGTGTCAATGGGTACATCCAGCCTGCTACATAAGAGAGGAGCAGGGAGTGATTTATAGCACTGGACTGTCCCCACTCTTCACCTGCTGGCTCTCTGGCCCTGTTTTCAGCTCTTCCAACAGCTTCTCAAAGATGAAGCCTGTACACGGCTCCCTCTAAAGACTGGTCCTGATGGGAGGAGGATGGGTAAGACTGCACAAAATCAGGGTTTAAATTCATTTCAGCTGTTTAGCAAGCTTGTTGTTAAACCTCATTATCCACTTTCCCTCTGCAGACAATAGGAAAAAATAAGCTTCCCCATTTCATAGCTCTTACCTTGTGCTATGGTTTAGGACAAATCACTCTCTGGAGCTTCCCCTTTCCATTATTGATGAAAGTAGGAGCCTGAAAAAATCTGCATAGACTCATTTGCTGCTTTTAGTGACTAAAGCCAGGCAAAATGAGTTCCACTCATGAGTGCCCTGTCCCTGCACTGTCTGTGCAGATTGCCAGCTGCTCCAGGCTGGTGCCCTCCTTGGTGTTTTGTGCTGTAGTCATCCACTTCTTATGTGTCTTGATTGATATCCTGGGGACTTCAGATATCATGCACAGCCATGGAAAAGCTGTCTGCAAAGAACCTAGATAATTGCAAAATGAGTTACAATAAGACATGGAAAGGCTACTGCAGATCCACCTATTATTCTAGTGCAGCGCGCTTCTCCAGCCTGGAGGGAGAGAAGATATACAAAATGTGTTTGTGCATTTGGTGGCATGTTGAATGTTATACTGAATATACTTAGAAAAACAAGGACTCACATTCCAGCTACTGTAGTGAACTAAACAAGCCTTTCAAAGTAGGAAAAAAAAAATAATATAATTATAGCTTAATAATTAATTTATAAGGAGAGTGGGGTTGTATTTTTCTAGTAATTGTGTTAATGTATTCAGTGTGGTATGGCTTAACATTTCTACTTACCAGATCCACGCCCTCTTATTTGCATCCCTATGGGACAGAAGTAGTTGGTACTACCAAATTCTCAAAAGATTAAAACAGGGAGTTTGAACCTGCAATTCAGAAAGCAGTGTGGCTCCATGGGCAGCTCTGAAAGGCTCCATGAAAAGAGTAGGAAAAGTCAGCTCAGATGGGCTGGAGAGCAGTCCCCTCACACAGAGTTTTTAAATGCTTTTACAACTTCCTTCAGTAGCTACAAATTGGAGAAAGGGTGAAACCACCCAAACAACAGAATCTGATGGCTGCAGAAGGAAATTGGGAATTAGAAATGAAAGGCCAGGTTGTAATTGCCAAAGATAAAAAATAGTGGACCTGCTTGTCAAGTATTATGGCAAAGCCAATACCTCTTCAAGCCCTTCCCGTGAAGTAGGATGTCTTTCTAAGGGTGCATGCACAGTAAGCGTCACAGCACTTTCTTGCAAACCCTGAGCAACGTCCCATGCAGGGCTGCTCAGAGATGTCAGCTCAAGTGCATTACATAGTGTACATTACGTTATGGAAATAGTACATTATTATTACATAAAACTGCACAATTCTAAGGCCAGGGTGCGGCACACCATCTTCCTTAGAGCGTATAACAGCAAGCACCGATGAAGTGTGCTTTACAATGAGAAATATCAAATGCTTTAATATTACTTTCAAAAGGAAAATCTGTTTTTATTTTCTGTCTGAGTTGTAAAAATAAAATACATCCAGTCATACAGAGCCAGGGCTAGTCTTTGGTTAGATACACTCTCCTATCCTTATTGAGATAGATATGATAAAAAACACCGAATAAAGCTTCGAGAAATGAACTGAAATATGTTTTCCACTCTCCTTGTCCTCTCCATCTGCCACTAAATTGTGGTCATAGCAATGTGGTTCCAGAGGTGACCTGTTAGACAAATAGACCTGTTTTTCTTCTCTGCTTCTATTCGTACAGGTTGTCAGCACCTGAGCCCAGAAGGGTTAGAAAGGATCAAGAAGGAGAACAAGTCGAAGCAGACACAGGTGGGCCTGGCACATCCACACTTTAAGCGACCTGATGTGTTTCCACAGCCCATTTCTTTCCCATCATACAGATCGTGATGGGTACGGCTGCCTTGTTGGCTTTTTAGTAAGTAACTCCATCCATTTTGATTTCCTTTTCTGTAAGACTGAGTTCAAGCTGAGCAGACCTCAGGTTTCCTGTTCAGTTTCTTTACAGAGGTTAGTGTGTAAGAAAAAAAGTGAAGACCAATTGGGTGGCTACTTTAGGAGTGTTTACTCACCTCAGTTATGATGCAGTACAGAGAGTGGTGGAATCTGCTGGGGGAGGAAAAAGGAGAAATGGAAAGAAATGAAATATTGAGACATTACAGGGGAAAAAAAAATCTTGAAAATTAAGCAGAGGTACAAAAAATATTTAGTCTTACACAAATTCTCAGCTACTTGTCTCATGCTGTGCTCTGAAACAGTCAATCTGGTTCTCAACCAGGCACCCTACTAATGATTCCTCTGTTCCTGCCTCTTACACCAATAACAGATCAAAATCAAATTCAGCGTTGTTAAAATGCAAGGAATCTCTTTAAGATGAATCTTTAATGAAGGGAGAAATAGGTCAAAAGAGCACACTTGTTGCTCACTAACTGAATAAATTCTTTCAATCTTCTGAACGAAATACCTCTGATAAATGAGTAGGATCTTTCTGACAGAGACAGTTTATATGTGAGATAATTTCAGCAGATCCGAAAGTCATCACAAGAGACTTGCTTTGTCTTTTATTACAGTTTCTGTGGTACCTTCCATGCCTTTATCGTTTTAAATGAATGCACAGTGATCCTCAGGCTCCACACATCGAGTATGCCTCAATGAAACCAAACCTTGGTTCTTCACATATTGCTGCTATTTTTGGAGGCAGTCTGTGCTTATTACAACAATATTTTTTTTCTTGTGAGGTTATTGGACTGCTACTAAACCAGAAGAAGTTAAAGAGGGAAGGAGTAAAGAAGACAGGATCTCAGGCACCCTCAGTTCTTAGGAGTTTTGTGTGGGATCAGTTTACTGTCTTGCACTTACAGCGGAGTAGTTTGCAGCTTCCTAGGAAACCTTGCTTTTATCAGGATTTTGGAGGAGATGCCAGCCAAAAGGGCTGTTCTTTTGCTCCTGGATGGTTAAAAATATGCAGTCTTATGTTAGCAGCCAGGCAGACTCGGCTAAAGGGTCAAATAGAGAAAAGAAGGTGGTTCACACAGATATAGATCCAAGGAGCTCCTTGGCAAAGGATGTCAAGGATGTAAGAAGTTTACACGGCTCCAAGAATGGAACTGGGCAGGTACTCAAAAGTGAGAGGTAGCGAGAGGTACTGGGCAGACAAATTGCACATCAGGCTGACAAAAATCCCATAAACTAGCCCTCCGCTTTTGCGCCTCTTCAATTCCAAACAGCTAAAGTTTTTCTGAAACTCAGAAAATGAGATCCATGCATCCTGAAGCTGCTTTGTTTTAGAGGGATTCAGTAAAGAATCAAGCATTCAGAAGGAGCTAAATGATCTATTTTGACAGAGCCATCATCCTTGACAGATAAACTTCTTTGGCTCAGAAAGTGTGTTTGCAGAATGGTTGTCATTCAGGAAGAAATAAGAGTTTATAGAAATTCATGTAAATCTAGTCCCAGAGGCAATAAATCTGTCTTTGGAATAGTATGGTGTTCAGAAATATTCCCAAAACAAGGCTAGCTAAGACTATGCGATCAGATTCCAGTGTACCAGGAAAACGGGAAAATATTTTTATAGCAATAAGAAGAGCAACTAAAACCCTGTATGAGATTTCAGGAAAAAAAAATTTACAATGTTTAAAAAAGGCTGAAACATTATAGTAGCTTAATTCCACATGAATGGCTGCAAAAACAGGTTGACTCTCCCGATCAAACTCTGTTTCCAAGGATTTCCTGCCGTAGACAACAGAAAACAAAAATCAGCAGAGATCTGAAAAACAAAATCATGCCAGGTTTTTTTTTTTCATTTGTGGCTCGTAACTTGATGTAGCATCAATATAATTTTGTACTATTTAAACTGAGTTTTGAGGGGTTTTTTTGTCTGGTTTCCCACCCTCTGACAAATACAAACATCCTGCAACTTGTTTCACATCCTATATTTCAGATTCCCAGCTCTCTAAATCCTACATTTCTGATTCTGTAAATGCATCTGCTACAGGAGCTGATACAAGTAGCTAGAACCTCTTCTCTTACTCTACAATCTAATGCACTTAGCGAGCCAATGAATATGTGTGAAAGGAGGGGCTTTCTGGCTAAGGGACTCCTTGCCGGGGAACAGCTGTTACAACGGCAAAACCTTCACCGGAGCCAGGCAAACACACTCCCTCACATCCCTCAGTGGCTTTGTGCATCTGGGTCTGGCAAGAAAACTCCCCCCCCTCTCTTCCTCTCACTGCACGAAGTGAGCAAACTAGCACAGGGAAACGGAAAGAAGACCAGACCCCAGTAGGGAAATATTTCAGAAGATCGGTAATGGCCTGGATCAGCAATGTCTCCTGGTTTAATCACCTTGCTCTACATGAAGAACGTCTCAGGAGGTACTTAAACAGCACTGAGGATTACTTAGCCTTCCTCTGTGGGCCCAGACGGAGCCATCTGTTCCTGCCCATGGCGTTGGTGTACACCCTGATCTTCGTCGTTGGGGTGGTAGGCAACTTCTTAGTCTGCCTGGTGATCCTCAAGCACCAGAACATGAAGACCCCAACCAATTACTATCTCTTCAGCCTTGCCGTCTCAGACTTGCTCGTGCTGCTTTTCGGGATGCCGCTGGAAGTTTATGAGATGTGGAGCAACTACCCCTTCTTGTTTGGGCCTGTGGGCTGCTATTTCAAGACAGCACTCTTCGAGACGGTGTGTTTTGCCTCCATCCTCAGTGTGACCACAGTCAGCGTGGAAAGATATGTTGCCATCCTCCATCCTCTCCGTGCCAAGCTGGAGAGCACTCGCAAACGTGCCCTCAGGACCATCGTGGTGCTCTGGGTCCTCTCTGTCCTCTTTGCCCTCCCCAACACAGGCACCCATGGCATCATGCTGCAGTATTTCCCCAATGGCACCCTGGTTCCCGGCTCTGCTACCTGCACTATAGTCAAGCCCATGTGGATCTACAACTGGATTGTCCAGATTACTGCTCTTCTCTTCTATGTCCTGCCCATGGGGGTAATAAGTGTGCTGTACTATCTGATGGGGCTAAGAGTAAGTCCTACTCCAACTATGCTTGGTGTTTCCTTAGCTCATTCTCATGTGTTTGTGTCTGTATGTGTCTTTTAAGTGATTTCATCTTTTTCTTACCCATCTGCCCCCCCACCTCAAAAAAACCCCAAAATATTTAAAACCCTGAAAACAGTGGGTCCAGCTGTTTCTTCGGTGTAATCCCATTCTCAAGTAAATATAGCTATGTTAGAGAACTATTTACCCCAATCTTTTTTTTAAAAAACTTACCATTACTGCTGCTCACATGTGAATGTCACTTAAACATCCAAGTCTGCAGATTGGTTCCAGCCTCTCAGAGATTTGCACCTTTGCAGTAGTGACTGGAAGAAAGAACACCAAAAGGAAAATGTGAAAAGAATAAAAAGGAGCAGGCTGGTGATTGAATCTTGTGTATTATTTGGTTTCCCTCTCTTTGTAACTGTGAAATTTCCATTGCATTACTTTATTTTTCTCCTTCCCTGAAGATGGTGATAATACTCAGTCGTTAAAACTCACAAAGCCATCATAAACTGAAATGTTACCTTATTGCTGTAGCTCGCAAGTTCAGCAATCGTACCTTTATGTAACTATGGCATAGTTTCACCATCAATTAAGGCTACCTTAGAGCTCATATTCAGCCTCTCTTCAGAAAGTGAGACTAGTTTTGCCATGTATTCATCACTGAAATACATGGATAAAACAATTGGTATCACAGTATTATAAAGCTATGTAGCACAACACAGCAATGCACTGCTAATCATAGCAAGTAGATTTTTTTTTCTTCTCGTACATTACTTATATTTTGAAAATATAAATCCTATCTCATAGCACCGAATGTAACTATTTTTTTCTTCTCGTACATTACATATATTTTGAAAATACAAATCCTATCTCATAGCACCGAATGTAACTTAAAGTTTTAAAAGCTGTATCTGACCATATAGCAAGAAAGGGATGCAATATGCTAGTAGAGATGGATGAACTTACTGAATAACGTGCAAGAAGTTCAATCAAATCTGTGCTGGAGTATATATCATTTTGTTTGCTGGCTGTATCTACTGAAACCTGAAACTATACAGAAGCAATTCGTCCTTACTCAGGAAAAGCCACAACAATTAACTGCCAGAAATCCACAGCACACAGCAGATCTTCAAAGCAATGAATGGGTTAAATTATCCCCGCAGCCCAGTGACTGTTGTGAGGTCTTTACACAGTTTCCCTGAAAATTTTTCAAAATAAGACCTGGAGGGAGGAAAAAGTACTGAAAACATAGTTTTAAAAAGAAAGAAAAAATTCCTAACTAATAAAAATAAGTCTTGAATATTGCAACAGCTTCTGCGTGTGACAGCAGATATTCCTAGTCTCCATCCCAGAAGAGAAGCTGGGTACAGACAAGGGCTGCTCCCCCAGGACTTCTGTATATTCACAGATATGTTTGAGCTGTCTTTCCTAAAGGCTGCAATGCTCATTGTTTATGCATCTGCTTTTCTGTCTATCAAACTCAGACTTCCAATTTTTTAACAACACCTATCCTGAGTATATCATCTGCATTGCACTCTAAATTGCACTAGGCAAGATAGTTTCATTTTTTTCAAAAGAAATGATAGTAGAATGCTGCATATAATTTTTCAAGAGAAGACACTTTATCTACTCACAGAGGATGAAATCCAGCAACACTCCAGAGTCTCCTGAGTGCTATGTATTGCTCATAAACTGTAGTGGAAAAGTTCAGAGTTGATTCAAAAGTTGTACAACAGCTCAGGTTGAGCAAACAGAGACACAGTCTTTCCAAGTCCAAGCTTTGTGGAAGGCACATTTCCTCGCCAAAGTTTCTCCCTCAAGCTTTGCCAGTGCTCAGGAGAGCCTCAAGATGCAATACAGAAAGAAGCATGTGTGACAGGTTAAGCAGCTGGGAGAAGGTAGCAAACGTCAGTCATACGGTAACTGAGTTAATTTTTAATTTTTTTCCTTGTAAAGAAGGAAAAAGATATTTGTCTTTTTCACTGGGAAATTTATTGCCAACAGAGCCATCAGGTTGATTACCTCATGATCTACTTGGATATAATTTTAAAGCCTGGTGGGTTAATACTACAACGTTACGGTCAATAGGTAGTTCCAGCACTAGTGTAAAGATGATGACATTGATGGTTACACTGTAATCACGTTAGATTTCATTGTGGAAGCTTGCTGCTACCTCTTGCACGGGACCCTCATCACAGGTGCCTTTAGGACCAATTCCTAGATAAGCCAGGCTCTTCTTTAAACCCAGTTTAGCTGTTGGGCTACTGGTGTCAACCTAATGCCAAACAAAGCTGATGAGGAAGAGGAGGGGGAGAAAATGAGAACATAGGGAAAAGGCTGCTTGTAGAAGCTCATCCCTGCAGCGCTGGTAGAGATGGGGTGGTATTGCTTGGGAAGCAGTCTGTGTCACAGCAGGATTCAGTGTGGGGTCCCTGTCCATTTCCTTCAAACTGATTTCTAAAGGGATGCAGGGACAGGTGGCTATCTCCAGTTGTTTAAAAGTCAGATTCTGTTTCACTAGGATTTTTGACAGTGATTTAGGAGGGTGGAGAGTCCAGAGATTTTATCACACCTACTTCAGACGTCTCTGAAGGGATCTAGATGATCAGATGGGACTAGATTGACCTCACCTAGGATGGTTCTGTTAACAGTCCGACACTTCTGTTAGTGTCACTTCCCCTCAGTAACACATTGGACAGACAGGTAATTTTGATTTCAACTATCGTTGAATCAAGACAACATATTCTTGCCAACATCCAGCTGCTCCAGATTTTCTCATCAAAATCTGTTTTTGCCCCCTAAATGCCCAGTTGTTAGAACCAGAATCATCTGTGGACAGTTGACTGCCTTTGGCTGATTTCTGCAGAGCCCAGCACAGCCCTGGAAGGGTCTATCCTCTTCCCATGGAGGTTGTCCTACAAACCTTGCACCCACTAACAAAATTTCCTTTACAATGGGAATGAGCAAAGAGTACACCCAGGCTACAGTTCAGCAGACAGGGGGCAACTGCTTCATCCAGATCACTCAAGTAGGCAGAATTGTGTGCTTTAGCCCAAGCCATGCAGTTTTTAAACATCAATTTTTCCTTCAGCTGGGGAGAAAGTGTGATCACCACTTGTGTCAGGCCAAGGAGCTTACAGAAAACGGTTCTCCTGCTTTTGCTGAGTGGCCTCACTAGGTTTGCCTGGGGATAG
Organism: Pterocles gutturalis; assembly: GCF_000699245.1. NCBI lineage: Eukaryota > Metazoa > Chordata > Aves > Pterocliformes > Pteroclidae > Pterocles > Pterocles gutturalis. The sequence goes on from NW_010102864.1 coordinate 74,640, forward strand.
GTAAGGCCCTACTTTCGCTCTGCCTTTTGATTTCTAGTATGAAATGCTGTAGCTAATAAAGATGTGGGGGAAAATCCAATTTTCAGCTTCCTGCTCCAGACACTTTTAATTCTCTTGCAGTGTAACGGGTAACATTCATCTCCAGGCAACCCTACATAGCTTCATACATCCACAGTGATATGAAAGTAACCGCCACCTTGGCTGGAGTTCTCCCTCTGTCTAACCATTGACATGAACCCAAGTTACAACCTTTGCTATGGACTCTTTTTTTTTATTCCCTTCCTCTTTGCATAACTCATTGTTTAGTTAAATTGCAACTGCTCAGTTATTCTTACTAGTTACACCTCCATCTATTATCACTTGAGGCTGAAGAGGAGCCTTAAGACATCATCAAAATGATGGGAGGAAGGTAAAAAATAAAGATACACGTCTCTGGTTTATTACAGCATCAGAGCACTGTATTCTCTAAGGTTTCGGAATATGCCTGGAATAGATCACTGTTGAGACTGAAAACTGCTGAAGGGAAACGTGGGATTTTAATCAATCTGAGCAGATATTTATCGCTAGATGTGTTTCAAATCAACTGAGCCTCTTCCCTAAACAACTGTGGCTGTGACTAAAAGTTACAAAGGGAATAATGTAAAACATGAGAGGCTGAATTAAATATAATTTGATTTACATGTGTTTGCCTTTTATGGGTTTTATGAACAAATAGAACGTTGAAGGAAAGTGTCATCTGATCATCCTTACAGAAAAGTGTTGTTACTCAAAAAATCAGGAAGCAAAGTCACAGGGTAAAAGGCAAAAGAAAATGGCACAATTAGCATGTTTTCACAAGACTTTTACAAATCCAGACTGATTTCTATCTTTTCCCTCATTCCTGAAATTCTTTCCCATGTAATTAAATGTTTTGTTTACAGTTCCTCTCAGTTGAAAAAAAAATGCAACTCCAAATCTGTTGGCTAATCAGAAGTTCCAACTTCGGGAAGCTAGGTCAAGTTATGCACTCTCCATAGATTATTTCTTTTATAATCAAAACAATTGTCCTGATTTCCTACTCCTGATCTTCTCATCACCAAAGCAACAGTGCACTCACCGTAAGCGTATTGGGGAAGCATTTCAGGAAGGATCAGATTATTATTCTTTATGTCCTTTTTTTAGAAGTCCAGGAAAAACAACTGTAGAGAAAGAAAAAAAAAAAAAAAACAAACCACCTTGTTGTAATTGAGGAGTATGTGGCTGAATCTGTGAATATCATGCACACAGGATGTCTGCAAGAGAACATATACGGGTTTTGTTCATTAGATGGACTGAATATCAGTTAGTCCAAATACTCAGGGCTTGAAATGAACTCACTTTAATTCTACAGGAATTTTTCCAGTGATTACAGTTGTGTTTCACTGAGGCCTCTCTGGGTGTTTTTTGGATCATTGGTTTGTGCTTAATTGTGGGGAACCCTTTCTGGAAAATAAACAAACAAAGAAAATAATGCCTAGCACAATCCTGTTGAAACTGAACACAAACTGTGAACCAAATATTGACTCATTGAAAAAAGGACAAGCGGGGAACTGAAATACAAATTTGTTGTAAATGTGCAGTCTCAGATACATAAAATCTGCAGATTGTTTTAAACCTAAAGCTTCAATGTTTCCCTAGACTAACAATGAAATTTGAATCTAGATTTTTTTCAGTGAGTCCTGATTTGCCCCAAATTTTGCCTTCTCAAATTGCAGTTATCAAAATATACTGGGGATGTCATCTACTGTCTAAGCTCTTCTTTGGTTTCCCTCCTCTCGCCAGTTGAAAGGAGACAAATCTTTGGAAGTAGAGGAAATGGCTGTGAATGTTCAGAGACCATCCAGGAAATCAGTCACCAAGATGTTGTGTAAGTAGCGAACCCTTCTGTGTTCTATTTACCATGGACAAGAGCGTGACTAGGTCCTGATGGGTATCAAGCAAATTCACTGGATACAAGACTTATGAGATGAGTAGTTAATGATAAAAAAAAAAAAAGGCTTGTTGCTGTTTTATCTGTTTTATCAAAAAATTCAGAAGGCAAATTTTCCTCCCTAGCTCAAGAGGAGGTTGAGCAAACCTATGTAGCAGATGGTTGCTTGGGAACTCTCTAATATCCCTCACTCCAAACCAGGTTCTTGCAGCCTTCTAGAGAGGATTCCTCTTTTTCAGAGTGTAAGTAGCCTATCTTGTACATTTTTAAAGAAGGACGTACATCTGATTTGCATCATAACACGAGCTCTGATCAAGAACGGAAAGGTCCTGCCAACCCAGACACAACATCTTCTGCTGACTTAACCACTTAGATATTCCAAATAAAAAGTAGGACCTCAGCAGATTTGCACGTAACATTTGCATAACATTCAGGAGAATTTGTGTTCCAACCACTCTGAAAGCACTCGCAGCACTTCCTAATGTAGTGCTGTCTTTAAGGCAAAGATCATCTTGCCACTAAGATGGTATTTATGCAGGAAACATAAATCGCCTTCAATATTTCCTGCAACAACATTATTCCTTTAGGCAGCTTAAGTCACCATCTTAAGTGACCATGTGTGACCGTTAAGTCACACAGAAGTCAATGGAAAGTTTGTTCTTTTAGCTGGTAATGGTAAGTCAGAAAGGATGGCAAAAGTTTTAAAACAATGAATAAATTTGTATATTTAGTCTTTCATCCATCTTTCTGAACTTTCTCTGCTCTGTGCAGGCTAGTAAACCATATCCTTCCGTAACTGACTTGTTTTTCTTCTCCCCTTTCTCCATGCTAGTTGTCCTCGTGATAGTTTTTGCTATCTGCTGGGCTCCGTTCCATATAGATCGACTCTTCTTCAGCTTTGTTGTGGAATGGACTGAGCCTCTGGCGAATATCTTCAACTTAATTCATGTGGTGTCAGGTAAAGCTTCCTTCTTCTACTTGCACGGCAGCTGGCAAAATAAGTATTTGTGCGTGGTTTACCTGAAATATGTAGTAATTTATTTTGTAGGTGACATGAAACACGTATGGAAAACCTTCTTGGGGTTTGGTGGATAGTGGTGAGAATTGTGCCTGAAATAAAAACTGCATACAGGTTTCTGCAGATTTCAAGATCTGGGCATGTTGTCCAATACAGTTTTCTGAATATTCCCAAAGAAAAAACAAACAAACAAAAATAAAAAAGGATATCGTGCATCATTACCAGCTGCTTTTCCTTCTTGGGAATGTTCAGAAATGAAGTCTGCTGTCATTCAGCTGCTTTTAATGAATAGTATATCGTGCATCATTACTAGCTGCTTTTCCTCCTTGGGAATGTTCAGAAATGAATGCTGTCATTCAGCTGCTTTTAATGAATACACAGCAGCAGGCATCATCCTCCAGAGGGTCTCTCAGGCAAATGGGAAACCTTACCAAATGGCAAGATAAAAGACTTACATACTGCTCAGACCTGGGTGATATCCCAAATGTTTATGGCCCTGCCAACCATGAAATGAAGGCTTTTTCAAAGAGGAATCTTATTTTCAGTCTGCCATGGGAAAACACTGAATGTGGCCATTAGGCAACTCAGACAAATCCAATCTCATGCGATTGTCCTGGTGTGTGTAAGAAACGAGCTCCCCTTGGCTGGAGGTTCTCCCCTGGCTCAGACAAATCCAATCTCATGCAATTGTCCTGGTGTGTGTAAGAAATGAGCTCCCCTTGGCTGGAGGTTCTCCCCTGACAGCTCTAATGGGGCACCAGCTGTGCCAGTCCTGCTGTGGGGATGCGGGCTGTGCCAGAGGCAGGTCGGGATGGCTCAAGAGAGAGCTGGTTCCTGAACAGCTGGAGATAGCGAGCTCCAGTTAATCCTCTCCTACTTCCCTTTCGCTGTGTGCTGCAGTGCCTGAGCCAGCCTTGGCGAGACATGGCAGCAGGCACAGATGGGCTGTCACTGCCTCCACCCTTGCACCCAGGCTTGGTGGAACAGTATAGACAATGAAGAGATTTACCTCTTCTGAGAACACTTTACAGACAAATGAGGTCTCTCTGCTTTCCCCCACATTGTTCTCCTAGGTGTTTTCTTCTATCTGAGCTCTGCCGTGAACCCCATCATTTACAATCTGCTGTCCCAGCGTTTCAGGATGGCTTTCCTCAGTGTGATTTCTCCTTGCTGCGAGCATTGGGCCCCTAAGCATCCCACCAGCAAGATGTCTGCCCAGCAGAGCATCTTCATGGTTGAGGACCGCAATCTCATGGACTCTGCTGAAGACTCAAGTCTCCCTGGCACGCACAGGACATCTGTCAGCAGCTCCCAGCTCTCCACTGGGCTGTGACTTTCCAAGTTGTGATGCAGGTGAGAGAGAAGTTAAAGAAAATGAGTTAAAGAAACAAAAAGAGAAGAGACTCTCCTAAAATGATTTCAACAAGAGGAGCTCACAGAGGTGTCTTATAGAATGAATTAACAAGGAGACTGTAATTAGCAGGTAGCTGAGAAGCGCTGTATTACCCTCAAGCTAATAGGAGGGCTGGAAATCTCAGCTTACTGGCTGCAGGCTATGCCAGCAAAGAGCTGCTTTTAAAAAAAAATCACACACACCCCCAATGTTACCAGCACAGGAAGGAGACACAGCTTGTCCAAATTTTACCAAATGGCTTTTTGTGCACCAGCCTAAACATCAGTTTTTACTTAGTTTGAAATGGGGCATCTTCCTGGGGACTGAGGATGTTCCTGTTGTGACTCCTTTGCCTAAAATGCAGGTAGAGAGGGATATCTGCCCAGGGAATGTGAAAAGTCTGCAGCCTTTGCAGGCTTATTCTGTGCATCAAAGAGTTTTATTTTTACCCATCTGCCTGAACTGAGTCTGACCATGTACAGATGGCCTGTGGTAGGTCCCTGCTATGCCCCATGTCCTGCAGTTTGCAAAAACTTCTTATCATTGCTTGAACTTCAGATATTTACATGTTGTCTCTGCCAGTGAAACCCTGTAGTCATGCTTCAGCAGACTTCACACCTGCCCACAGCAGGTGCATTGCACAAGTCAGAGGTCTACACGTGGTCAGCAACCACCAGGAAAAGCCTGGACAACACTCACAACACATGGAATTGGGACAAACCGTCAGGCTCAGAGAACTTGATACAAAGGCAATAAAAAGTTTTGCCATGATATTGCATCTACTGAAATCAGGTTTTGCCACAAAGCACAATAGAAGGACTGAGAAACAGATCCTGAAAGCAGCACACTTCCACCCAAGCTGATGAGTTCCCGAGCTCTGCTGACTGCAGGGTCAGGACCCTACAGAGTTTTGTAAAGGGAGACCAGGGTGAATCCATTACGTGACAGAATTTTATAAACCACTGTGTCCTGAGTCTCAAAGCCTGTTTGTCGGATTTCGGAGAAATGCCTCTCATGTGCATCATGACGCAGGGGTAGGTTTAGCCACAGCGCTGGGCTCAGACTTGGCACACACTGCCCCAGAAGATCATCCGATGTGTGTCACCAAGGGGCTGGGACTCACTTACATAGCCAGAGTACACAGAGTTATCATAACGAATAAGAACATTAGTTCCTGAAAAATGATGCACTGCATACATAAAGGCTTATTCCAGTCTAGTCACTGGGGATCCAGATGACATTTCCCGCTGTAGGAGGGAGGGGTTATATTCCTGCTAAGATGGGCTCTTACCTTGTTTGCCCCAGTCTTCTGTTTTGCCTCTCACTGTGGGACTCCTGCATATGGCGAGATCTGGAGGGGCTCGTGGCCGTTGGTGAGTCACCTTTTCTTGCAACACAGGGGGAATTTTAGTCCATGTTTTCTGTCAGACCCATTTTATCAGCTTCAATCTTGAGAAACAAGCCCTGGAGAGGGTAACAGATACACACAAGGACCTGGAGAGAAAATGCAATTTTTGCTCCCTGAAGACACAGCTGAAATACTTTGCCACCCCCAAGTGGACACTTGAGTTTTATCAGTGACATTTACATTTATAACTAATTTTATATTATAATTTTTCCCTCCACCTGACATTAAAGTGTATTTTCCCTCTGGATTTGCCATGAGGGTCGTGCCTTGCTGCCTGTGAGCTGCCCAGGTCCCTGTTCTCCCACCCCGTGCTGGGCACTGAGCTCCGTGCTCCCACTAATGGGCTGCAGACAGGCTGGGCAGAGGCTGTGTGGGGTGTCCTCTCTGCCTCATTCATCCAGCTCCCCAGCAGAGCTCAAGGGGTTATCCTCCTTATCCCAGCTGTGTGCCACTGAAAGCACGTCTTCTTCACCACTGAGACACCCAGCCAAAGCAGTGAGGAGACAGCAGAGTTTGACATACTCAGACATCCACCATATGACGGAGACATCCCTCTGCAAGATTTTGTGGCTCTTTGAATGCCTCTTGTGCATTTAGGACCACAGGGTGTCTTGTGTTTTTGCACAGAGAGCCATCCACCAGCGATGCTGCTCCCTTCTCCTCCCTTCATGGGACAATTGCAACCATGGCTGCAAAGCTAGGGTTGTTAAATGCATCTTTTGACTTGCAGAGGAGAACACAGACCGGCAGTCAAGGCTGGGATGTGAAGCTGTAGGGTGAAGATTTTGTGTGATCTTAAAAAAAAAAGAGGCCAAATTTTTGTTCCCAAGGAAGACAAAAGGTTTTGTGAGGAAGGGGAAGTGGTGATGGGGGAAAGTGTGCACGGATGGGGAAATTTTAGAAGAGAAATAGTGAGAAGCAAATGACCAGGAACTCAGCTCCAGTTCTGAACTTTTTTTTTTTTGTCCTAAAAGCAATTTTTATCGCATTTAGTTTGGTGTCAGTTAAAAGAAGTGACACTCATAATCAAAAATTACTGAGCTTTTTTAGCCAAACATCAAAAGCAAAGCTGAAAACATTTAGTCTTGCACCAAGTCAAACCTATGAAAGTGTTATTGAGGAAGACATGTCAAAATTCTTCTAAATTCTGCTAAAATAAAATAAAATCAGTGAAAATAAATGTGGGCTGGCTTGAGGTTAAGTTCCCTGCGACAGCACAACTCAGTACTTGCCTCATTCTTAAGGGGGCATCTCCAGAAGGTAGCTGATGTACTTTGTTCCTAAAAAGCAGTCGAGGTCCGCTGAAGGCTTTTCTTCCCACAAGGTCAGTGCTTCAGTTATTTATCACTCTGCTCTGATATTTACCTGGCTGAACCACAGAAGCTGGATCCAAACATGAAAATACTGGGAAGATGGATAGAGATGTCATGAAAGCCGATGATATTCCTTTATTTATACATTCAGCAGCTTTCATAGCCAAGTGCTGAAAAATGTTGGCAACTGGCTGAGAAAAATTCCT
>NW_010102864.1:81956-107944 GCF_000699245.1 Pterocles gutturalis
ACAGAGAACAACTCACTTTTGCCCAAAGTGATCTAGTCTGATAAAAATATATTTATTTGAAATCAAGCGTGACTTCCTAGACAGAACTGTCTATTGATTTATTTCTCTGGTTTTGTTTTCCTCTGGGAAACATGCAAATACATGAGCAAAAAGTGTGGATTGCAGGGGTAATGCTCCCACACTGTGAACAAAAGGTGGACAGTTTGAAATGTGTTGCAAGGAAGCACTTAAAGGAGAGAAGAATTGCTCACATTGACAATGAGTGATACTCTGACCTAATGCCAGGTTCAGTACTGGAAAAAACATCATGACAGCAAGTGGACAATTCTATTAAGTTCATATGAAGAGTTTTTAGACACTACTGTGTTTTGAAGTGTTTAAATCATGGCTTATCAGTAAAACTAAACGCACAATTCAGCTGCAGAGCTGGTTATATATATCTGTGTGTAACATTAAAATAAATACACTAGTCTCTCTTCCTGTGTCTGGTCCATCCTCCAGCAATCCTCATGCTTGTTGTTTCTCCCTCTGATTCACATGAGTAGCAGAAGATGGAGATTCCCTGGATGTTCAGCCAGCACCAAGTGCAGGTCGCTAAGGACTTACTGCAAATCACAGTACTTTAAAAAAAAATGCAGATTATTTCAGCTGGTATGTAATGCATGAAAATGCAGCACTAATCCCAGTGTGGTTTGTTGTATCCAAGTGCTCTGCATGACTCCTTCTTTGAGAGAGGAGGTTAAAAACTGGGCAGCACTCCTGTCACAGCCAGGAGAGGGTCCCAGAGAAAAAAGTGGGCTCCCCAGGCTGTGTAACAGCCAGCTCTGCTCTCCCTCTCTCTTTTTCTACAGTCATTTGCCTCATTTTCTCTGCTGTTCATTATGACCCTTGCTAGGTTTTTCCCCAGTGAGGTTTCTCATTCTGCAAACTATCAAGTCTATAGCAAATTGCTACATTTCCATATCAAATGGATATTAAAATAATGAAAAATAAGGTAATGAAAACATAATAATGTTCTGTACTTTCTCTTTCTAGAATAAACTGAGGAGAAATAAGGGGAAATGACAAAAAAATAAAACAAAAAGGAACTCTTGCAAGGAATAAAGTTGGTTCTAGAATTTGATCCAAGATGATACAATGATGGCAAATGTCCTTCAGAGTGAGTTGGAGGATAAAAGAGTTTGAAAAGAAATTCTGCAGTGAATTGCCCAATTTGGGTCTTGTCTATTTCCCTGTCCAGGAAAATAAGGGAGAAATACCCTTTTGAGATAGGGTAGATCACGAGCCATGAGGCTCATACACCAGAAGACACCGACCATCTTGTGCGTGATTCAGGACTGGTTTACCCACCTTAAAAAAAGGAATGTGCCATGTGTAAAATAAGCATGGAGCGTAATGTAAGAGCCTCACCTGGAGAGTCAAGAGTTGCTGATTTTGTTCCACATTTCTTTCTGTTTCACATTTTAGCTAGTCAACAACCTGCTTTGGTCATACCCCAGACACAGAGGCAGAGAGCTAAACTCATTTGCCACCATAAGCAGAAGACTTTCTGTTACTGTCTAGACTTTGTGAAACCCTGAAAAGTTACAGCCGTTGTTGTTAAGGCAAATTATCTTAAATCCACTTAATTTTTAAAGAAGCATTAGTTTTAGGAATATGGGAGCTGCTGGAGTAATTTGCTTCCCACTAGGACAGCTAATCATGAATGAAATACTGAGGTGTATTGTAAAAACCCAAATAATTATTTTCATGCATCCTCAGCTTATACTATGTTGTGAAATGCAGGAAAGTTCCTTCCCAGAGGAACAGGTTTTTGTTTGCTTTTTTGGCTAGAAGTTGGTTTTCCAAAAGACCCTTAGACACAGATGTCTCCATAACATGAAGGTCTCCATCAGAGGAAATCTGGATTCCTTTTGTAGTCAAAGGAGAGAAAAAAAGCTGTGCCAAAATCAATTTATCTGACCTACTTCAGTCATCTACCTTGGGTGTTTTACAGGTTGCTTTTATGCATGAAAAACAAAGCCTGGCACCTAGATACAGGTCACTTTGAAATGCTGTATGTTCTTTGTTGCAGAGCAGGTATGTTTGTCAGACTATTTCAACCTGTTTCATTTCTTTAGAATCCAAGAGACTCAGAAATTACTCACCAGGAAAATAATGCTCCAAATGAGCTAAACAAATGGCTAACAACTAATTCAATGCAAAACACTGGAAGAACAGCATCCTCAGGGGTTCGCCTATCATTTTATGCATTGATCTGGGGCTGGTGCCTCTGGGACACCTGGACCATGCTCTCACAAGGTGGGGAAGTTCAAACAAAGCTCTACCACTTCTAGGTTTTGCAGCACTTGTTTGCAAGCTTGCAGTTTTTCTTCCCTTACTTCTACAGAAACTGGAGAGGACTGGAAAGATATCTGTCCTGCCACAGAACATGCTAAATAGCTGCCTAAACTCAGTGGAAAGGCTCCCAAGAGAAGTTTTTTCATGCTGCTGTTGACTGCAGTGCAGGTGGGTTGGGCAGCACTGAGCAACTGCAGCACAAAACTACAAACGTTATAATTTTGGGAAATAGAAGAACTCCCCAGCCTTTCCGTGAGGAAGGAAATAAAACACCAACGCAGGAACTTGGAGGTATAGTTACTGTTTATTTAACCACATACAGACTGGAGTTTCTGTTAGTTGTCTTGATACTAGGGAAATACTACATGCGGAGGGGTTTTTTTGAATGTGAATGAACTTGGCCAATACCACAAACCTCAGCTTCTCCCAAGTCCTACACCACTGTTTCCTCCTAGCTCAAGTTACCTGCTCCTGCAGAAACACAGAACACAGATACAGCAACACATATAAATTGACAGTACCAATGACATGACCCTCTACTGAGACCTAGACACATACAGCACACAGTGGGGTAACAAGGAACCATTCCTCACCTGCTTCGCAGTAACCATCCATCTCCATGCTCTTAGCCTAAAGTAGTGCAGATCAGTTTGTGTTCCTGCATACAACGAAGAGGCCATCGACACTGGTCCAGTCGCGTCTAGTTTGCTTATCTCAGCCCCAAGATGAGAGGCTGAGTCACATAGAGTTCTCTCTCTTCATATAACAAGAAATAGTCCCTAAGCTGGGTCTAGACGTGGCAACCTACCAATTCCTAGTAAACCCACTACAAGATTACTCCCAGAGGCAGCAATGACTTCTATACATGATTCAGCCTTAGCACACTCCGCTTTTTCACAGTGTCTCTTATGTGAGTGCTCCTTGCTGTCATGCAAGTCTTAGCCTCAGTCGGGTCACTTCAGGAAAAAAAACCCCTCCCATGAGGAACAGGTATATTGAAGAATCATCTCTCCTCTCCATCCACCCATCTTTTCTCTGCTAAGAAATTCCACTGAGGGTTGAATCTTTTCCCTGCAACTTTATTTGCCAGCTGTAGGGTTTCCACACCGTATTTGTATTCCAGTCCCGATTTCAATTACCTGGCTAACCTTTTCAATTTTCACAGAGAGTGAGAATCAGAAAACAGCAAGTCCTTTATTACAGCTCACACTGGCAGGGAGTGTTTCACCCCCCTTCTCTCCCCTATGTTTGCAGGGAAGCTCTGTCAAATTCAAACAAACTCATTGATCATAACTTGTCTATTTACTTATGCTTTGCTTACTGTTAAGTATTCTGGTTCTTTCTGCAGACCTCTTTTCCATCCTCCTTTTGGCTTGAACATACTATTTTTTATACCATTTCTAAGAGCCATGGAGAAACAGTCTTAAATCTTCATCCTGGTGCTTGACTCCAGTGAGAACTCTCACCAGGGTCAAATACTGGAGAAGATAAGAGACTTGTGCTTTGAGAGGGGCTATTTCCTGATCTTTGTTAAGTAAGACATGGTGGCAGCCAGTCCCAGAGCACTTCCCCATGGAAGCTCGGACCATTGGAGGGGTTCCCTCAGACCAAAGGTAAGTCAGGCACAGAACACTACCCTGCTGATCCCAAAGCCACTGTTCTGCCACTAAACTGTACTGACCACAGCTGTCACCTGCAAAAGAAATAATTTTCCTCTCCCTTTTTGCCTTTCTCAGCTCTCCATAACCCTCCTATCTCCTTCATTCTTTTGAACTCTTGACATACCAACCATTTCCATGTCCGTGCTCTGTCTGCCCCATCACTCAGCCTTCCTAAAAATGGTTTATTTGAAATGGAGGGGGGGGGGGGGGGGGGGTTTTGTAGCAACATGTTTTTGTTGTGAGGGGGGGGGGGGGGGGGGGCGGGTTTTAGTGCAATAGATCTGCTTCTTAGCAACTCCTTCCCCCCCTTTCTTACTCTTCTTTTGTTATTTCCAGCTCATTATCTTGGCTCATGTTCTACTCCAAATTGACTTAATTACAGAGAGATTTCATATCTCTCTAAACCAGAAGGGGCACTTGTAAAACATCCCTTCAGTCAATGGTAAATGAGAACCTTGGCCTATGCTAAGCAGGCTTTGGGAAGGCAGCTCAGCTGTGTCTGTGCTGCTCCATCCAGACACCTCTCCCCATTGCTCATAGCTTCTGCCATTCCTTTGAGCTGCTTTTAAGTGAAACATTTCATCTATCCATTTTGCAGCCTACACAAGTTCATCACAACCATTGAGCTCCACAGCAGACATCTGTATAAACTGCCAGGTGGATGCTTCTCTTATGCAGATGCCAAGGGCACTGCGATCTTTCCACCGTGTTCAGATAGGTGGGAAGTGCCTAGGTTCAAAGTCTATGTTTATTGGAATCAGCCCTGGGTGCAAATCTGAGCTAAACCTGAGTCATACTGAGTCTGAACATTGGATGTACTCCATCCAGGTTGATCTCCTATTACTGGCACGTTTGGTAGGCCAGAGATCTCTCTTAATCAATGCAGATCTGGTTGCCCAAAAGTCATATATTGATGATAGCTCTCTCCTTGAAAATGCCCTCTGAGATAAAAATGCTCTAACTGGATTGGATCCAGGTCAGCGCCTCATCCTCTCCTTAGCTGGTGATAACAGGTTTCTTGGGAAATAAGGAGCAGGCTCTCTCTCTAGTGGTTGATGGATTTCTCACCTTCTGGTAGGTAAGGTTGCACTGCTGTGGCTTACCATTCACAAAACCTCTCCACTGGCAGAGGAAATTTCTTCTTCTTTCTACTGGCAGTCAAGTAACTATTACCCAGCCAGGACACTTCTTAAGTCCATCAGGTTTTGTCATGGTATCAGTGATTCCTCACTGGCAGAAGCAGGATGCTGCTCTGAGAAGAAAGAGGAGAGATCTGTATTCACATGGTGAGGAAAGAGTTGTGAGATAGCAGCAATCAACAGACTTGTGTTGAGGGCATGTGAAATACTGTGAAGCCATTTAAAGACATAGGGCAGGGGGAACTAAACTCCCACCAGCAACATAAAAGGCAGGGAGGGTTTTGAAAGGAATCAGAGAGTTGTATTTCTACCATTAAAAGACGACACCTGTGGTCTCTGGGAAGGAAGGAAGGAAAGCCCTGGCAATTCTTTATGCAGATGGTTCCTCCACGTCTAGGTGAGCACTTCTGCCCAGCTGCTTGCTACCCTGAAAAGTGAAACCACAGGTTAAATTGGGATGAACATCCCTACAGAGGCAGAGTTGCAAATGATGCACATATATTTGAGTTAACTAACTTGAACACTGGTGGCAGTGCCGCTAGAGTATGAGCCTTCCCGAGGCTCTGGTGACTGACCCATGCAGTTAGTGGGAATGACACAAACTACAGTGAAGAGACTATACCTCAGCTCCTTGCCCTTTGTCCTGAACTTTCTGAGGCATAGAGCCTGGGTCAGAATGAAACGCTTTCTGCCCCAAAAGCTTCAGGCTCTTCTCTTTCTCTGTTGCCCCTTGATTGCTCATCGCTTTGCTGTGTCCCTCTCTGCTCTGCAGGGAGACAGGTCATGGGTAGGATAATTCCTCCCTGCTTCTCTAAGACATTTTCAGGATTATCTGTCTCAGTGTAACCACGCTGAATTTATCAGCAGGACACGGCTCCTAAGGTCTGGCTTTAGACCAGAAAGGCCTGAAGAAAACAAGTAGCAAATACCTTCCCTGAAATCCGAACGTGTGGCCTCTAAAGATCATTCGTACACATCTTCCCCAGATTTACAGGCCAACGCCACTAGTCAGTGCCCACTGGAGGTCAGTCTTGTGCCATGAAAACCTGCGTGGGCATGAGGCGGTGGGTGCCCTGTGGGTTCCAGCAGCCTTGGACTCTGTGTGTGTGGTGCAAAAGAGACTCCGAGAGAACCTGCTCCAGCTCCCTCGGTGTTGATTAATGATTTAGAGATTGTTCATGGTTTTGTTTCTTTTTTTTCCTGCTCAAAAGCATCCAGTGGCTGGATAAGCTCAGCAAAAGAGATACACGTGTTGTTTGGTGAGCACAGTACAGGCTCACAGAAACTCAGGATGCTCCTCAGGTCTGAGCCAACCTGTGTGGTGGCTCCACGTAGCTGGTGAGTCAGGCTTGGCCTGCTCGTCCAAGCTGACCTCAAAAATACTAATTTTGGGGCAGTTCTCAGTCTTTCAGTTTTATTTCACAGGGGAATGGCATCATAATTATATACAGGTTGCACCCTGTGGATAAGAGATCAGGATATTGATGCATGACCAACACAAGTACCAGTCCAGATATACCTAGTTCGGGGCCATATTCTTTGACAGTGCCTATAATTAAGACTTCTTAAGCTGAAACCCATTAAAAGAGTCACTTCCTTCTGCTCCTTCTGTGAGACCCTCCAAGAGGGGCTTAACAAATATCTGATGGGAAACAAAACCCTTCTGCTAAACATTTTTATAAAACAGATTTTTCCCCTGAAAAAAATTCTGTGCTTTTACTACAGGATCCCACAGGTGCCAGTGCAAACTCAACTCTGGCTCTACCAAGTGAAATCAGCTCTTAATAACTCTTATGTCTATATAAAATAATGCATCAGTATAGCCTACATAGAAAAGGGAGATTGATGTGCTCAGCTGCGATCTCTTTGAGTTACTATTCCACACATCAGTCTGTGGCCCAGATACTCTTTATTTCACCTTCATGGTGACTTAATTTTTCTCTCTAGATCAAGGATGACAGAGCTGTCCTCTGCCCTGACTCGAGTCAGGCCACGTCTAAAATGCAGGACATACATCATCCACACGCATTCACTGGAGCTCAAGACTGAAATGACAACCAGCATTGAACAAACCATCTGTTGGCCCCTTCTACAAGAAGCCTAAAGGATATATTTCTTCTGCTTTGCTATCATAGATAAAGAACCATTCCTTTTCTGCTATTTTTCTAGCACAGCAATAGAAATATTGATCCCCACCATTGGCTTTCTTCCTGTGAATGATCAGTTATCCTTTGGTGTTAAACAAACTGCAATTATGCATTCTAAACAACCAGAGAATCACAAGGGTCAAGGCACCTTCTGATCTCTTTCCTCCTGTTCCCATTAGTATTCCTGTCTGCACAGCCTTATGCATGCCACATCTCTCCAGCAAGAGAAAGGCAGTATCCATCTCTCTGTCCTTCTTCACTCGTACTCTCCTCCTGCCTCAAGGAACAGCAAAGCTCTTTCTGAAGCCAGACGGTTCTTAAGAGGGACTGGAGCAAGGGGGGAAAAAAGAGACAGGGTGAGGCTACTGCAATAACTCAGTGATGTTGACTTTCCATAATCTGGAAACAAACCCACAGCATGGCCATGGCACTGGCATCATTACTTGGAAGATGTGACCCTACCCAGCCCACTGATGACACAGAGAGTCAGAACCCAGACAAACAATGGGTAGGAACAGAGACAAGAAGATTGCTGACTCTGGCAGATCCATCGTTGCAGCAGCCCTGGGATGCTGCCATCTCGCTGCATACTGGAAACTGTGTTAGGAGAGCAGGATGCCCTGTTCTCGGTACAATTAATATTGGGAAATTATATACCAGTGAGCTTAGGCCAAGGGGAGATTCACATCCTTTGCTTCGCATATTGATTAGCTCTGCATGTAGAAGTAAAACGAGTTTAGCAAGGAAAGGAACACAAGCCTTTGTCATTCTGTCCACAGGATCCACCAGTAGAACTTTGGTCCTTCTTCTCACAAGTCAGACATTTTCATTCCTTTATTGTTTGTTTTAGGGGTTTTTTTCTGTTTGTTTGTTTTTTTCCCCTCATCGCTTGCTGCAACCTCTGTGCTATTTACCACAGCAGGAAATCTAAAGTCTTCACCTGGTTGTTTGGGAGCTTTGCAATTGGTGGTCCATTAACACTTGCTTATTTATTTTCTTGTTAACATTTTGTACCTTCATAGATGGGTCTGGACCACTTAACTCTTTCAGTTAATGACAGTAGCTAAAGCCCTGGTTTACTGCAAGGCTGGACAAACTGTGGAACTTAGTAAGCATGCTGAAGACAAAAGGTTTGAACCAGGGATATATTTAGCTGTCCTTTAAAGAAGGATTGGAAGGATACGGAGAGTTTAGAAAGTATTTGAGTAAAAAATAGCTGTGTGGAAGCAGGGCAGCTGCTAGCCTCCATGAGCAGGACCTGACTTCATACGTCTTGGCTCATTTACTCCATCGATCTGCCCAACACATTTCAGAGTCAAGACTTGCTCATCCTCCCTATGACTGTCTCTCTACCATAACCCAGCTGTCCTTGCTCTCCAACGCTGCAGGCTGAGTCCTGTTCATGACCCAGTGATGAATTTCTGCCCTGGGCATAACTGGATAAAGAAATCCCTTTGCTGAAACATTGAAGGATACTGGTGTGTCACTCTTCAGTGATGCTCTGAGGGAAATACTGCTTGTTTTAGAAATGCTAAAACAAAAGGGTTTCTGGATATTGAGGGCATTTTTTAGTTTGATTCTGGCAGGAGCCGATTTTTGATCCATTTATCAAGCTGCCTGCAGTTCCCATTTTAAGGCTGATAAAGATATAATAAACAGTGAGGCAGAAAAAAAGTCATTTGAAAGGTGTACCCAGAGCAGTTTAATAAATAAAAGAAGGTAGGGGAAAAAAAGAAGAAAAATCATCAGTGCGAGTTTTGGTTTTCCTCTGCTGTTCATTTGATAGCATAGATTTAAATAAATGAATGAAGCAGGTTGGTGGAATCACTCTTTCATTCTCAATTTCATTCTCTAAAAAGTCCTGCCTGTGAATTCATCTTTCTACAATGGCTCATGTCATGCCAGCTACCCTCCAAATTACCCTCCAAACCACCACTTTGAAATTTATAAGCATATCCATCAGGCTCTGCAGACCCCCAGAGTTTCTTTGAAAAAAGTACCTGCATTCCTGATTGATGAAAACTCTTTATGGAAACTCCAGTGCATCACGGCTCGACACAGCCAAGCCCCTGGATGCCAGCTAGCTCAGGTGATCACAGACATTATACTGCTCCCTTCCCCCTGCCCATACAGGGCAGAGAAGACCCTGGAGTTTGCACCCAGCTTTTGTCTTCCCTAAAGGAGACATTGCTCCTGGACAGCTCCCCAGAGGTCCCAGTCCTCTATCAGCTGTCAGTTGTTTCTCTGGCTACGAGGGCCTTTGCTCACATTGGCATTAAGTGTTGTTTTCCATGTTCTCTTTTCCATTTGGCTTCATGGATATCTGGCAAGCTGGGAGACTTCTCCAGTCCCTTGCTATTTTATGCCATTGATCTCTGGGGCATGGCAATGAAGTTATTGCATTTCTTTCCAGTGCATTTTGGCTACCAAGACCTGATAGATATTCAGTCTGAATGTCCAGGTGTGAGTTCCAACACTCTTCTTCCAGAAGCTGTCACCACGTTTCATTAAATTGCAGGAACTCTTCCTTGGGTCTGATTCTTTCTTCAGCTGATTTGGGTTAAAACTCCTGGACTTCAGCAGACATCATTAAGGTCCTGTTAGCAACAGAGAAAACAAAGAGGGAGTTGTAGACAGAAGAAAACATTGAAAGATGAAAAATGGTGAAAGAATCAGAGAGAAGTGGGGAGAGAAAGACAAGGAACAGAGAAGGGGGAACTCAAAAGGAAAGAGGAAAAAAAAGAAAAATTAATAAAGAATTTGAATGAGAATAAGGATGAAAGAAGAGAGAAGAAGGGGAAGGAGAAGGAACAGGAAAGAGAGAAAAAAGGCCCAGAAATATGTGTAAAGAAAAATCCATGCTGGTTTTCACTGATACTTCACAAGATGGAAATGGTATCAACAATAACAGAACCTCCGAGCTCCAGAACAATAGGTGAAGCAATTCAAGCACCACTTTTAAATTAAAAAAAAAACAGGGAAGGGAGTCTTATTTCTTTCACAGATTTTCCTTTCCTTCTATATATATAGGAAATAACGTAATTCACTTACACTCTGTGGCTCATCACCACAAAAACACAAATAAAAGAATGAAACCACCCTTCAGTGCAGACAGAAAATAAATCAGAGGCCTCAGTGCTATCTCATTGTTGCAGCTGGGTCCTGCCTTCACATTTATTTATTTTTAAATTTTCCCTCCCTCCTTGTGCTCTAGAGACCATATCCCATAAACTGTTGGGTTATCAAGTTAACAATGAATAATTCATGAGGTAATTATAAAACATTTACAACAGAACATTATTATCTTGCAACTGAAAAAAAAAACCAAATACTTAACGTCCTCCAACATTGATGGCAAACCTCTTGTGACTGCAATGTTCTTTATTGCTAAAATTAAATTGAATTAATATTCAATACTGGTTTTGTGCCTCCTAGCACACAATTACAGAAAAAACCCCACTATCAGATAATATGTAAACACAAAAATACATACACATATGTATATATTTGTGTGTTATGTACACACGTGCATCTGGGATTCTGACACATGCTCACAGAGGGGATTCACTTTTAGTCTTTCTCCCCCAGACAGGCTCAGAGGCGTAAAGGACATAAGCTTTTGCACTCAAGGTATGAATTCAGTGGATGCTCATGGGTTGTGACCCACACACACACATAACTATAACCACCACTATCTACCCAGACTGAACACGCAGGGCTGGGCATGTAGCGAGGAGCTGTTGTGACTCACGGAGACAGTTTGTCTCTCACAAGTGCAAACATAAGCACACGTGAAGACACACAGGGACCTGCAGCACTCTGGGCTGTACACTGAGGGACCGTGGTAGGATACGAGGTTTTCTTTCTCATACCCTTCCGCTGTGAAGGGTACCTTTTCTGCCTTCATCCAGAAAGTGATCTTTGGTCAGATTCTCTTCCTGAAGTAAGCCTAGAGCTTACTTTGAAATTAATATAATAATATATTTCAGTTTTACACTGGTGTCACCAAGATTGGGATCTGTAAAGACAGATGGTGGACCATGAGGTGATGAGACAATCTTGACTGGTGTTAGAGAGTCTGAATGGACCAACAGCTTAACTACTGTCAACCAGCTAATTAGAGATGCTAAAGAGGTAACACCCCTTCAGCTGGGCACATCACCTACACGGGACAGCAAAGCCCTTCAGCTGACTCTTCATAACCACCTGGGCACATCACCTACACGGGACAGCAAAACAGAGCTCCAGCTTAACATGCGAGGACAATGGCAGTACAAGTGAATGTGTTTTAGCTCACGCATTTGCTTGTGTTCTTCCTGACACCTCTTCCTAACATTTGAGATCATCTGAGTGTGAAAGTTTCCAAGTGAAAAGAGCTGAAGACTGCAGCATTTATTTCTCCCTGTAAGGACAAAGGGAGGATCCAGTCCAAGCTGTTTCTCATCTAATTATGGATCAATTGAGCAACTCTGATGATGTCACTATCCCTGGCATTGTGACCTAATTCAAAATTACCTGAAATCTGAAAGATTGATTTTTACCAACAGCATTTAATGTCTGCTGTAACTTTCTTTCCCAGCTGAGAAAAAAAAAAAAAAAAGAAAAAAAAAAAAAAGAGGTGGTTCAGATTCAAGTGCAATTTAGCATTCATTTGCATTTTTAAATTAGTTAAGTTATGGACCATTGCAAAGCAATGACAGAGACTTTTTGTAATAATTAGTCTACTGGGAGTGTAGAAATGGTTATACAGGCCAGTTGCACTGAAAGAAGCAGCAATACCCAAATGTTCAAACTGGGATTTGCACAGGCAGATTTACTCTCTCATATGGGGCCAGATCCAGCTCACCA
Source organism: Pterocles gutturalis (assembly GCF_000699245.1). Lineage (NCBI taxonomy): Eukaryota > Metazoa > Chordata > Aves > Pterocliformes > Pteroclidae > Pterocles > Pterocles gutturalis. The sequence continues at coordinate 94,092 of NW_010102864.1, forward strand.
GACAGAGATAGCTGCGGCTCAGACAACTTCATCTGCACTAGACACTCACTGCAGTCAGTGGAGAGGAAGTGATGTCTCTAGACTGTGATGCATCTTATCCTAAAGTAAAAGTCTAAATTGGGCCAGATGATTAGATACCTGAAGTGAGGTGAGATCAATCTCACCGCTGATGTTTACAGTATAAATTCTGCAGTATCTTCATATCTGTCCTCACTGGGCTCCACACAGCTTACCCCCTCCTCTCCCTTCCTTCTGCAGTTCCTACCATGATTCTCCCAGTGCCTGTAACGAGATTTAGCCCTCTCCTAACTCCAGTGGAAAGTCCTCTTTGCTTCAGACCTAAGAGTAGGTGCCCAGGGAAGGAGGAGGTGAGGGGTCAGGGTGGGAATGAGCCCCCAATTTTGCCACAGGGATCTATCTTGCCTCAGCTCATATAGGGGCATACAACAGCACCTCACTGTACCCTGTAAATTGCTGTGTATTAAGCAATCTGACTTGAACTCACAGATTTTGCAATGCCTCTCGTGTTTATTGTTTGAAATGGGTGAATATTATAATGTCTCCTTCCTCGGATGGCAGAACATGGCATCACTAATGCTCACTTTGCCCAGTAATGGGAAGAGAGAGACCACTCGTGACTAAGCACTACTTTAGAAACACTGCACTCAACCACCTTGAAAGCAACTATCCATCACTCATTAAATACTTTGTCTCACACAATTTTGTATTTGTTGTCCTTTGCTTGCCCTGCTCCCAAAGCTGGCATCTGCTTCTCAGTGTGACTGCTACTTTTTGCTTAAGATTTCCCTCTGGGTGAACTGAAACACAAGGAACACTCAGTGAATTTCCTGAAGTCCAAATCCTTTACCTGGTTGAAATATCAACCCTCAGTACATTTGTGTTTGTCCAGCTTCATCACTTCTTTGTCCAAAAATGTGAATACATTCTCTTCCAAAGCAGCAACAGTCAGTCCCAGCAACTCACCATCAGGAATCAATCAATACTACCTATCTGGCACGGTGATGTAATATTCTCAGTATGGACAAAAAGTGAAATAATAAGGACACTGAAAGCTTTCTCTAACCCCTATATTGGCTAAAATATTTCAGATATTTCATTACAAATAACATTTGCATCTGTCCATACCCATCAGGCATAATGAAAACTGAAGCCAAAATCACCAAATACATAAAACCCAAACACTTGAAGTTGGATGTCACTAATTATGTACCTATTAACCCCAACAGGATCAACAATTCAAAGAACATATGTGCTCAACTGCTGTCCGAACCTATATCACAGAGAATTGCATGCACTACCCAGGGTAATTAAAGGAACAGCAGGCTTAGGGCAGTGCCATGGAATGCTTTGCTGTATCTCAAGCACACTATGGGATTACAAAGCATCAGCATTTTACGGATGCTTAATCCACAATGGTGTGTCCTGTGGCTAAATAAGAACCAGCCATTTTTAAAAAGTTTTATTTCTTATCTCCTTCAAAGGTGTCCCTATGACTTGAAAATCATTCTATCTGCATCAGATACATTAACTCCATGACCGCAAAATAGCGACCTCATTATTCTGACAAAAAGGTGAGTGCAACTGGATTTCCCTGAAGGAATCTGAACCTTTACAGTTTTATTACCATGTCACTCTAAGTTTTTATAGGTATTTATCACAGAGGTATTTTGTTTCAGCATGGACTTAAGTGACTTGATCTAAGCTATCTCTTTTGAGGACAGAAGGGCAAGAAAAAAAAAGAAAAGCTAAACCAAAAAAAAGGCTCTACTTATATTATGGATGCCAAGACCCAAATGTGCACTGTTCCACATTTGTTAGTCACTTGTGCAACTTTTGGGACTGACTTTTCTGGAGTTTTTTTACCCCTTCAAAGTTTCTAATATGCTGTTACCCAGTCTGCCTTGTCACATCAGTGGGTCTCAGCTACCACGACCAGCACTGCCTTAGAAAGTTCAAGTTTCTTGCTTGCTCAGCTGTCATTTTGCCACTAGTCACTTGCCTAAATTGAGGTGCAACTAAGCATTCCTCACCTCACAGCTATGTTTGTGTTTGTGGGATATTTCCGTATGTGTGACCAGCATTTCAGATACTCTCCTGTCCCATGAAGTACTTCTTAAAAATAAGATTCTGTAAAACCTGTACCATTAGACAACCCCCACTCTGAGATAGCCCATGTCTCTTTGTTTTACAAAATAGAGTCTTGAGTGTTCATTCTCCTGTTCTGCTGTGTTATCTGTGTTATCTGTGATTGTATTGGATAACCAGCTCACCCTGAGGCCAGCTATTAACATCTTTCAGCATAACAACAGCTTTTATTGTCCCACTATTTCACATGCATCCTGTCAAGACAGGCAGATGAATGAGTTACCAGGGGGTAAGTTTGAGTATAAATTTGCAAGGCCTCTACTCCATCATAATTGTCTGTATTCAAATTCTCATTCTTCATGCTCAACCAGATGTACTTGGAAGTGATTTGTCCCCAGGAAAAAAAGGGATTGGTTGCTTTGAATCTGCTCTGTAGAAACAAAGAAAAAGGGTGTCCTGGGGCTTCTTGTGGAGAGGCTGACATCCTGGGAGGTCACCCACTAACCTTCCCTGTGTCATTTGTTCTTCCTTCCATGGCCCACATCGTGCTTATTCCACATCATTAAAAATATTTAGTGAAAATATGAAGCCAGCTATTTAATTTGAAAGACAATTTTCATCCAAGTAGCTGAAGTATTTTGGTTGGAAGGAAAAGTATTATCAGGGAGAAAATACCAAATGGGGTTGTCTACACTAAAATTCTTGACACACTGTGGATATGAGCAACCATTCATAAAGGACACACAGTTTACAGCAGCAGAAGACTCTTCTCCAACCCCAGCTGTAATATTTCTACAGAGACACAACCTAAGAATATTTGGATATCTACATTTTTGCATGTGCCTCAAAGCTTTTGTTAACATGACCATGATGGCTAGTGGGTATGACTTACATTCCCAGGTGACAGCCAGGCCAGCAAAAGCTCATAGTTTATAGATGCTCTCTGATTCTTTTTATTATTTAGTGGCTTGACTAAGAATCCCTTAATGGCTCCAATGACTGTTGTGTTTTCAATGAAGCAGCAAACAGTTTAAAGCACTAAATACTCATTATAATTGGCAAACAGCAACACAATAACAGGCAGGAAAAGATTAGAGAACTTCTTACCCAACTGAGGGAAGCCAAATATAACAAAGATCATCTTCAGAGAAATATGCCATTAATAGCATACATCTCAAAATGAGTTCAATGCACCCTTCTAACCTATGGTGCTGTTTCATCAGGAATGAGAAGAAAGCTAAAAAAGTTCCCCAAATCCAGGCTGTACACATACTTAACTCAGCGTTCATCTGTTACATGAGGACACTGACCGTAGCGATCTTCAGCTCACACCAGTAGCATGGCTTATTTTATGCTGACTACTTATCCATTCCACCAATGCTGGCATTGCTCTATAATAATTTATGAATGCCATATGATGTCCTAATTATTGCAGTGCTAGTTGTATTCATATGTTAGATAATTGAAATATGGGGAGAGAAGCAACAAGGAGAGTCAGGCATCCTGAGGAAAAGGCTTGCTCAGTGTACACCACTTAATGCAAACAGCTCCAGGATGCTAAGAGCCACATCCAGGAAATGAAAAAGGCTGGGCATCAGAATACCCAAACCATCTGCCTGGGGTCCTATGTCACCACTGTAAAAATGTGACTGGGATTGGATTTTGTTTCTTTTTTAGCTTCAATCTCCCTATAGCTAGAGAAGATGACTGTAGCTTACAGGAACAGAAAAATATAATGTAATTCAAAACCGTGACACTGTTATGCTAATTTGCAAAAAAGAAGGAGGAGCAGATTCAAGCATGATACAAAACCCTTGGGCTGGATTCCCTTTCTGGCTTATATTGACATAAATAAGATGCAGAAGTGAAAAAGTCTGTATTAACAAGAGAATTAAAATGCACTGATCAATTTGCATTGATAAAGTGGTGCAAGACTCTAGAGGCATAATTGTAAACTGGTTCCCCCTGAATTTCCTCTTTTATAGTCATTAACTGTCTTGGTCAAATTCTCTTCCTTGTTCAAATTTCGCCAATAAAAAATGACTTAGCTAAAGGCTTTAAAGTAGCTGGTTTTGCACCATTGTGGAGGAGAACAGGTTTCACTCTGAAAGCTAATGTGCCTTGTTCAGAATGGTGCTAGAATTGTTGATGTTCAAGAACAGATTGGACATGCAGCTGCAAGAGGATCCCAGTGTGCCTTACTGAGAATCACATCAATCTTGGGACAATCCTGAGCTGAATATATTCAGAGCAAAAATGTTACGGAGGAAGATTAAATGTGCTTGCCCTGTTCTTATTCTTCACCAGGTGTCTGCTTACAGCCCCTGCTGAAGACCCATTATTGATGCTGTCAAGCTACTCTGAAGGCTCAAAGATATCAGTTCCTCAATGGCTAATAATTTACAGTCTCAGCTGCACCATGAACATCATCTACACATTGCAAGTCTGATGAGAAGACAGAAGATGGTGAAGATTATTTACCAGAAAGGAACTCTCTGCATTCCATGCCCTCAGCAGTAAACGGAAACAAAACACTATAAAAATTACAGACCTACCTCTTGGCAGAATGATTCTCAAAGTTTTTCCACAAACTGGACGTGTTTTACAAGATGGACAGAATGATCTGAGAGAGCCAAGTTCAGACATTTTGTGGCAGAATGAGTATATAAAGAAGTAAAGAAGTAAAAAGTAAAGAAGTTTTACAGAAGTAAAAGACCTAATTGACCCATAACCTATCAGAGCAACAATTGAGAATAAAATTCCCTGTATAATTGGCTTATAAATCATTCCTGTGATACCAGGACTTAGCAATTTATTTTAAGTATTTGAGTGTTTATTCTGAGGATATACAGTGGTTTAGCTATATTTAAACTCTTCGGCTGGTGTTTGGAGGGGAAAGATGACAACTGTGCCCAGTGATTTATTTCTCCACTTTACTTGGATCGTAAAGGTGTGAAGACAGAGCTTTGGAAAAAAAGCAACCTTTCCAGTGGCCAGCAGGCACCGTGCAAGTGCTGTCCCTCCTGGCTCCAGCAGCCTTCACAGGACAACGGAGTGGGATAAAGGCCAGACCTGAACTGGAAATGAGGTCGATAATCACGTGTGAAAGTATTTTATGGCTGCTTTGTCTGACCAGAGGCTTAGCAGATAGCAAAATAAATTAAAAAAAAAAAAAAAATATATTCTCATCCTCCATGGAAGAAATAGGAGCCACCTGCCAACACTTTCCCACAAGCAAGCAGCCAGGACAGAGAGCATGGTTGGCAATTTCCTTTTCCTGACACTTATTTCCACATTCATCCCTCCAGGAAGCAATAGCAGGGCCATCACTGGATTTCTGCAGCTGTTCATGTCTCACTGTGCCAGAACAGTGACCTCAGTGATACCAGATGGGAAGCAATACAGCAACATCCTCCCTGTGCCATGGATTTACAAGTACAAAGTACCTTCTCCTGCGACCAGCTTTTCATTAGCAGAATTGCACAAAGAGAATAGCTGGGGTTCAGGAAGTGCCATCTGCATTTCCAAAGCAGACAGAGGGACCTAGTCACTTCAATCCTAATGAGAGATGCTCCTAACATACAATGAGGCACTAAAGTCTGCTACAAGGGAAAAAGAGGGAAAGGTAAAACTTTGCACCACACTGTTCTGCTAAGTTATCAAAGGAAATCTGGAAATGTTGGGCTCTGACTGCAAATTTGGTCATGAAAACATGGCTCTAGGAATAAAAAGAAACACGAATTAAAGCTATTTCTCCTCTTGCTTTCCAAAGGTACAAAGTAGCCAGGCAAAGAGATTCAAAACAGCAATGGCCCTAGCCCCAGCACTAGAGCCTCAGCAGGGCCATTGGACTGAGCAGACAGACAAATAATTGTATTTCACTGCGTATGTGTCTTCTCTAGACAGAAGTCCCAGCAAAGGGGAGACTGGAGTTGCCACCCTACTGTGGAATGCGTCACCATACATTTCCCTTGAAAAGCACTGAGGAGCACCTCTGATTTAAAAAATATTTTATTTTCATCTAAGTTATCTGTTTTCTTGTTTTACAATTTATCTCAACAGCCGTGAAAGTAAGTGAATAAACTCTCATGGAAATTAACATTTGCTGTTTAGTTATATGCAACATGCAGTTCCTAAAACCTCCTATAGCTTCACCCAGCAAGGCAAGCTGCGCTGCATCTTCTTGTTTTGTGATACAGTACGTTGTACCTGAACCTCCAGTTCCAGCCCACCAAAGAATTTCAACTAGCCTCTTGCTCAAGGAAAGAGGTGGGGTAACTCGGCACAGCAACCATCATACACCACCATTGACTTCTCCTCTGGCTGCAGCACATGGAGCTGGTTTTATTTTCAAAATCTTCTGTTTGGTTCATCTCCTGGACTCTTAGAAGACTGCCAGCTGCTCCCTGTAGCATAAAAACTACTTACGCGAGAATGAGATAATTGTTCTTATGTAGCCTGTTAGCTACACATGGGTAAGCAAAGGCAGGAAGGTCCTGGGGAAGATACTTAAAGAAGGAACCTAAGCGGAAATCCTGAAGTATCTCCTAGTGCTTTCAGTAAGTGAGGTGCCTCATGAGCATCAATTTTACGTGACCTGGGGAAAAACTTTTGGTTTTCAAACACTGGCACAAAATTAATCTCTCCAGCCTAAGCTTTGATCTGAACTAGGATCATGGAGAACTAGTGAGTAACAAGGATCTAATATGATCTGATTAATCAGAACAGATTAATTACTGTTGCCCAGTTTGGACAGTGCTGTCTAGAATTGTATTTTTAAAGCACATGCTCTTGATGGTATATCTCTTCTAATTAGCCCTTCAAAAAAATATTCATGTAAGTTGGAGCTCCAGCATCTCTACTGAAGTAATCTGATGACATAATGGGTCATTATAAATATATAATTTGCCCAAGTGAAACAAGTCCAGCTATTTAGGGTTGGTCAGAGCTTCAAGTTACTGTGCCACCTCTAACACAAGTTTTATTGTCTCTTAGGTCAGACAAATCCTGTTTAAATGCAAAAGCACTTTGTAATCGCAATTTGCAAAACAGTGAGAGAAATATGCACAACATGCTTTGCTGATAAAGCAGAATTTTGCTGGAGTGGGACATTGTTGAAAGGTTTACTCTGGGGGCACCAGCTGTTTTCCAAAGTACTGCTAGATGACAGAAGAATATACACTCACATAGGAATGTAATATGTGGAAAGGCCAAGAATAAAACCTGGAAACATTTTACTTGTAAGTAACAGCACAAATACAAGAAATCTGTGAGTCCGCAGATAGTGGGATGGTAGAGAGACATTCACTATCATATATGACACTTTTTCAAGAAGGAAAATCTTCATCAAGAGGGTATGAGATAGCAATCATTTATCCTTTATCAACATACAACAACCAAAAATACTGATGTTAGTACTTACCTTTTTGTTCATTGTTTCCTATGACTTTTTCCTCCTAATATTGCAAAGAGCAACTGCTTTCTGCGACATTGTGAATGATGTTTAATACTTAGATTAAATGAGAGCTGAAGGCAGAGAAGTATTAAATGTAGAGATGATACTGTTTTAACACACTGCTGGCCTTTGTCGTAAGTAAGCTATCAAACTTAGACCTAACAAAATCCATCAGGAGAACAGCAGCTTTACCAGCAGCCTTTACAAAGGGAACAGGGAATAATTTTAAGTCAAGGCCAATAACTTCTATTGGGATTAGACAAATTCACAGATGGTGCAACTACCAGCGGCTATGAAAAACAAGAGTCTACATGCAACTACTTACAATATATTTAGCCAGAAAGGGAGGGTGAGCAGAAAGCAAGCCACTTGGACTCGTTTCTTTGCTTGGCCTCCAAGAAGTAGCTGTTGGGGAAAAGAGGTGGCAGAAAATGAAAGCCAGGCATGATGGTATATTTACTACAAGCAATATGTTGGACCCTCTTCTCCCATATCCTTCAAATCTGTAGTGTTGATGCCGTGAAAGGTATGCCATCCTAGATCTGAGGGCAAGAAGCCAGCAACTCAAAAGACAGAGGAAAAAAGATGTATGTAGAAAGTGAGGCAGAAGACAGGACAAGGGAAAAGGAGCAGCATCAACTTAAGCCAAAATAAATTGAGAATTACTTGCTTGAACAGACCTTTGGTCCGATATAATTTGTGAGTTCTGATCACGTCAGCCAGGTCTCCAGAAGAGACAATTCCTTGTGCAACATCAGCAAATTAGTCCAGCCTCCAGTTGTGACTAATGTGTGGTAGAAAGCTGTAAGGGAGAGAAAACATGAATGCAATCTGGCCAGTTATGCACAGAGGAGAACAGGGAAAACAAAAAGTCTCTGAACCTGTAGATGTCAACACAAACCCAAATGACTAACAAGCTTGTTTTCTTAATGTGGGGCTGTAGCACAGCGAGCACAGAGGACAGGAGTGATTCTTACAGCGGCTGCTTGCAGGAGGTCAATACACAGCACAGTGGTCACCTCAGACGTGTAGGATTTGTTTTCTCATTTTTTATCCGCAGTGAAGCTTGTGATGGCAGCCACATGGGAAGAGCCAATTATGTTTCTGCCAATGGCTGTGGCATACCCTGTGAAATACTGCATCCCTTCAGGACCTCATCTCAAGAACTCCAAAAAAACAGGTCAGGGAGTCTGAGGCTGAACACACTGAGGAAAACCCTGAGTGCACTGAGTCACAGGAGGAGACTACCACCTTAGGGACCTATCCCCAGGGCTGGGAAAACCCCAAACTATTTTATTCTCTCAGTTTGTTCACTTGAGCACAGTTCAGCCCACTGCACTGTACAGAAGAAGCACAAACATACTGGGAGGATTACTGCAGTGGAGCTGAGCATCAGTGCAAGCAGTAACAGGGATGATTCAAAACACCAGCTTTGAGACCTGCTGTTGCAAGGTACAGCTCTGGGGATGAAAGAAAAGAGACTTTAGAGAAGCATCTCCTTGCTGTGCCTGCTGTCTCAGTCCACTGAGACTCTCTCTCTGTTCCACTGCTCAATTACAATTATTACTCCATGCTCAGCAGTGCTTTTGTGCCCATTTTTGACAAGACCAGGGGCTGCTCTGCCTGCTGAATGCGATCTTACATTCCCACACAACCCCCAGGATTTGATCCTGTCAGACCTCAATGGGCTTTATAGCACAGACCAGAACTAAAAAAAGCCAGTGCATTCCCCACCTGAGAGCAAAGGAAAAGCCTGGAGGGAAGAGATGCTGCCAGTTGTTTTCTGCATTGATTCTTTTCACACTTTCCAGTCACTCACTCCAGGCTCCATAAATACCTGCAGGGTGAAAACACTGTCCTCTTGAGTTGGAGTGGTGACCTTGATAAGTGACACAGCCATTACAAAGTCCTTTCTTTGGAAAGAATTACCCCCAGTACAATTTTTTGCTCATTCAATCTTCTCCTTCAAGCAAAATCTGCCAGAACTGACTACTTCCAATTCATTTTTTTCCTTCCTCTTCTTCTGTATTTTATTTTATTTTGTGTGTTGTCCCAGCCTCTCCTCTCAGAGGTGCCTCCCTGGGGAAATTCATGTCCCTTGTATTTTTTACTCTGTGTGCATAATAGAACATTATCTGCATAATTTATCTTTCACTACATGTTGCCTTCCTTCTGGCTAAGTATTTTTCTAAAATAAATATATATCCTCATCGTGTACACTGAGAAAAAGAGCCAGCAAGCCTGTCCTGTGTGGGAACTCTATAATATCTAAATCCTGAGCCACCAAGTATATGTTAGCTTTAGGTCAAACGCAACACTAAAGCTGATCTTCTTCCTGCCTCTCTCTGTACTTTTCAGTGTTCCATTTTTTTCTGTAGATTTAATGAAATCCCCACAAGGCTGAATCCAGATGAAATTTGGAATTTAAATGCAACCCACAAAGCAAGGGAATTCAGTGAGATAAGACAAAAAAAACCATCCACCTTTAATGCGTTTTATCACAACTCTGAGTGGCAGGGTATGAAACAACAGCAGATCTATGGGACTGGGAAGGGCGGAAGCGTTGGCCATGGACTAAGTAGCATGACCGTAACATCCAGACTACACATGGCAGAGATGTTGCTTCCATGTGGCATGCTTTCAAGAAGCACAACTGCCAGCTAGTACATAATAAATGTGAAATAAATACCTCCTAAGCACAAGTGTTTGGTACCACTTCAGATAATCAACAGTCTCACAGCTGACTTCTGAAAGTGCTGGTTCTCCAGAAAGCCCAATGTAGATGTCTCAGATACTCTTGGGAATCCATAGTAGTATTAGAAGTGTAGGCACCTGAATCTCTCCCTAGATGAATAGCCTAGTATTTAAGAAACTTCCCTGTCAGGGACTTCTTTTTGAATAGAATTTGCACAATGCAATGAGAGGCATCCCTTGTATCTAAAAAATAACAATTTTTTACAAGGAGAGAACTGATCTCAACAGATTAAATTTGGATTTTATTGAAGACCTTTAGAGGCTAGGAATTTGTCACCTTTTGGAGTCAGCTGCAAAGCCCCAAAAACAGGCAAAAAAAGTCTGTCTCCTCTCTTCTTCAATAGTAATGCAAAGCTATTCCGTGAATTTTTATATTTTAACAGAAAAGCTCAATCCAGACTCAAACGTTGTGGAAAACTGGCCTGTTTTCATTACAGGTTCTTTGATAACCTCTGAGCCTTTGAGGCTTCTACTGAAGGAAGTGAACACAAAGAGACAAACATGGAGGAGGACTTGCACATGGCCACAATAAGGGGAAGAAGCAAGGAAGGTTTAACCTAAAACACACCAAAACTTTTGAAAGCTTCCCCTCTCCTCTCAACATCAGCTGTTCTTGTAAGGAACCTTCCTTTGAAGAAGGACTTCCTTGGAGAAAAGTTATTTCATCTCTGTCCTTGTTTTCCCATATCCACCATTCTCCCTTAATAATAAAAGTTTCTATCTCATGTGCTCATCAGAGCCAAGAAGATGATATGAAACATCAGTGCTACTCTCAGGAGTCAGACTTGGATTGCTCTTTCTCAGCATTTCTGTGCGTGTCTCATTATCACATTTATGTCAACCTCAGAGTATGATCCAACAAAGATGTCCTTCAGGCAGGTGAAGTCACACTGCCCTTCTCTCATTTTCTCTGTGTTTGGGCAACAGTCTGTTATCAGCAGTGGGAATAAGTTGTCCCTATGCTGTATCAAAGCAGAAATAAGTCTGCTACCCTGCCTTTCCTTCAAAGCACATGACAGGACCTCCAAAAGGAAGGTACAATAGGAAAAGGTAAGAAAAGTGGTCAGCTGGCTCCCATTTGCTCCACTGGAAGCGCATATCCAATACCAGCAATCTCTTTGTCTCTTCGGGGATGAAAATACTACAAACCACCTCCAAACACTCTAATTTCAAAGTCAGGATCTGTGAGACTGAGTAACCGTAGTGCAATGCAGATTCCCCGGGAACAGCTATCAGCACCCACTCAAATGTCAACACTCAAAGCAAAGACAGATGTAAGCACGGTCACCTTATCAGTACTAGCTGTCCTAGAGATCTAATGATTTGAAGAACCTGAGTTGTAATAAAACTTAATAACTTTATCTGAAAGGCATCAGATAAGTCTAAAATGCCACAAGAAGAAAATAATTTTCCACCAATTTCTGTCTTAGTTAAAATCATCTTCATACAAGTATATGGTGAGGATGGAAAAATGTCATGAGTTGTAATTGAAGGTAACTGATTTCTCTCCCTTAGCCTGATCAGTAAAACTTCAGTTTCATCCAGTTTTGGGCACTGGGTGTCTAAAAAGTAGTGGAACAATCGCAGAAATTTCAGAGGAAAGAAATATGAACTGTCAAAGATAAAAGACCAAGATCTATGAGGGAGCAATGAGAGAGATGTTGTTTCCCCTCATTGAAGAGAAAAAAGAATGGAGACCATAAGAGGCATCATTTGCATAAAGTCTGTTGGAAAGAGAAAGGAAGTAATATATTTGCCATGACCAGGATGGCTAGCATATGAAATAACGGGCTTAAGTAGCAGCAAGAGATACGAGGGTTAGACATCAGGAAAAGCTTCCTGACAGTGAAGGGAGTACAGCACTGGAGTGGATTGCCTGCAGTGTAGTAGAGTCTCACTGTTGGAGGCTTTTAAAGAACAAACATCCATCAGAAATGATCTATAGAGAGCTGATCCTTGCTAAAGGGGGAGGAAAATGGATAAATAAACCTCTTAAAGCTCTTTCTCTCCTGCTTTTTCTCTGATCTTACAAAGCTACTAAAGAGACCCCAGACCACGCAAAATCCTGAGGATGCAGTCAAAGACAGCTATAACAAAGCCCCCTGCAGTGAAATTGCAGAGTCCTTATGAACTTCTCAACAAGCCAGAGGGCTGGCTGCCTAGGGTAACCTGCAGTGTGTTATGCCAAAGCAGCAAGTGAACCTCTGCCACTTTATTGTACAGATCTTATAAAGCTACTAAAGAGACCCCAGACCACGCAAAATCCTGAGGATGCAGTCAAAGACAGCTATAACAAAGCCCCCTGCAGTGAAATTGCAGAGTCCTTATGAACTTCTCAACAAGCCAGAGGGCTGGCTGCCTAGGGTAACCTGCAGTGTGTTATGCCAAAGCAGCAAGTGAACCTCTGCCACTTTATTGTACATGATGTTTAAACCGTGGGCTAGCTTCCAGTAATGAATGTTCTGGTTTCAGCTGCAACAGAGTTAACTTTCTCAGGTGTTTGGCCGCCAGTGACTTACAGTTAGTTTCAATGATACCTCCAACACTACCTGCATGGTTAGGTGCATTCTTGCTGAATCAGAGTCTACAGCACCCTGTCTTGGGCTGCTGAAATGGGCTCCTCTGTCAATGCGAAACTTTGCAGTATAGAAGTTTTGATATCCTGGAGTAGCTTCATAAACTAACAGTCCTGCCACCATCAGATAAGGACCCTAAATGAGAAAGGCAGCATTCCCAAGGTCACATGCCTGTGTCCCTTTGATTACTGCAGTGTAAATACATTGTTGTTTGTCAGACTGATCTTTCTCAGTCTGTTTCTTCATATCAATGGTAGAGATAGGCATTCTCTGGGGTCCTCTGAATGTAATTACCTTCCTTTCTGCACAGGCGAAGAGATTTCCTTTCATTCAAGGGTGCTGTTGTCTGCAGCCTTAATTTAGTCACTTTTACGTACATTATGAGGAATATGGACTCTACAATGAGTTGGGCCAAGCACATCTTGAGAGTGATTTTCTTGCAACTTCATGCTGTCATCTATGAAGGAGAAACAAGGTTTGCTTTACCTGCTTGCCAGAAGACAGGAGGTCCCTGTGGAGTAGTCCCCGAGGTTTCTTTGACCAGTCACTGTGTTCCACCCTTGATTTGCCCACTCACACTGGCATAAGAATTTTTCTACTTTGCAATGACACTTAGGACCTGAAAGCCAATCTGTGGTCATGTCAGGGTCCCAGAAATATCTATTTATATTCCTTTGCAAGGGAGATGTTTCCCTTACGCCTGCTGGGAGAATTCCCCTCTGTCTTGACGTGCAAAGTGCCTTGTTTTTTTCTACAAGTGTTTCTTTGGAACTTGTCCTATAAGAAGCCAGGACCTGCCACGCACCCTGAAGTACTTGTGGGACCTCTGCCATGGAAGCATGACAGCTGGTGATCCAGGCTTCACCATTCACTTAATGAAAGGCAATATTACACAAGGAAGTACTGGGAAACCACTGGATCTAAATATTTACATAGTTGTGTGCTTAACCCCTAGGTAAGTT
>NW_010102864.1:107973-127557 GCF_000699245.1 Pterocles gutturalis
CTAATATTGGAATTAAATCTTTTCCTTTTTACTTCATTAAAATCCTCAGGCGAGAGAGATAAAGTTGAACCTTAGCATCATTCTGTCTCAGTGCATAGTAATGCTGAATGAGCTAGAAGGAGAGGTATTTATTTAATGTATTTTTTTGTGTGCTATTATCAAATTTGAGGTTCAAAGACTGAAATCCTACTCTTCCCAGTATGTGTACACAATGGTTAATAAATATTTTGCTCTGGGAGAAAAAAAGTACTTTGAGATGTGCTAGATGTAAAAGTAAATATTATTGTGTACAAAGCAGTGAGGGGGAAAATGAGGTAGAATGAGAGAGAGAAAAGAAGAGAGAAATGAAATTACACATCCAAGGACACTCAGAAAAGCCATGTTACAGCAGGGAACTGAATTCACATCTGTTCTGTTCTAGCTCAGCACCTTTTCTGCAAGCATCTTCCATCAGCATTCAAAATCCCAAAGAGGGAAAAGAAGAAACAAGAAAAGGAAATACTGCAGGAACTTTAACCCCACTATTGAGTACTCTTCACAGTGTCCAGGTAGTTAAGCTTAGTCTTCAATAATGTATGACAGAAAGTAATGCAATTTAAATCAGGAGAGGCAGACAGCGGGGTAGGGGAGGTAGAGGTGAGCCCTGAAGCGCACAAGCCAAAGGAGATAATATTGTAGGAAAAAAAGCTGTGAGCCATAATAACAGCCTTTCTTAACAGAACTTAACTAGGTTAGAGTGACCTCCGAGACATGCCAGAATTTTAACAGCCAAATTCTAATGTGAAGGATTATGGATATTTCTGTATAAATTGCCCTTGGTTTACGCAGACCATTTTGCTGAGCACAATGTTAATTTTGCAGCTCCACTGGAGCAGCAGCATGCAAGAACATAAACAGAAAACGATGCCTTTAGCAGCTGACAGATACTTTGACTAAGAGGGATGATAAAACTATTTACATGAAGATACTCAGTGCATGAAGGGTGCAGCAGCTTTTTAGCAGTGCTGCTCTGGATGGGCTGGGGGAAGGTGGCAATAGATGGGAAAAGACAAATTTCTTCACTATGATTTTTATGCAACCCACAGCTATAACTAAGAATACTTTTCATCTTTAGCTGCGTGTTCTTCTCTGAATTTCCTTTCTTGCACAATTCTGCAGCAAGAACCGTTGAGTAAATTGCCATCCCAGATGAGATTTGGGGTGTTATCCATGGTGCTGAGAAGAGCAGGAAAGGGGAAATGGAAGATCTAATACTTAACCCATTCTGGGAACATAAACCCAGATGCACTGGAGTGGCTGAAACAGAGGGAGCTCATAACCTTACAATGCTTCCATCCCCTGAATCTGTGGAATTCTTCACCTTTGTCTTTCATCCAGCCCCAGCAACAATGATAAGAACAGAGGAAAGGGAGAAAGGAAAGTTGAGGGATGTAGTCACTTCTTAAGGCACAGCAGATGGGATAGGAAGGGAAAACAGATTCTGAAAGAAACTGGTGACTCCCCAAAGCAGCACCCTCAACCACTCTGGAGACATATCTCAGCAGACTTAGGATTCAGGCTGCATCAGCTCCAAGACAGGGGTGAGTGAGCAAGCAGGACAGCTGGCTGAGACCAAGCACTGGGATGTGAAAATGGAGGAAGTAAGAGGTAATCATTTGTGCCTGGCAGGGCGGGTGTCTCCCTGCCTCTCTGGCCCAAGTAGTTACAAGCTCTAAGGTAATCCAGCAACAAACTTTCTCCTTGACTGGTCAGCTCCACTTGGCCTAATTCCAGGTATTAATGACCTAAAAAAGTGTGTCTTTAAGAATGGATCATAACAAAATATTTTCCATTTTCAACCATCTATTTTCCCCTCTTTATCTCTTTGTAAACGTGGAACAAATGACTAGCATTCATTCCAATTAAAACTAAACTTTTTTTTCCAAGAAAAGGGACAGCAGGGTGGTAGCCACACTTGAATAGCATCAATAGATTTACCTGCCCAAGATGACAGAGCTGAATTCAGTGACTGGCTTCTCAGGTACAATCCCTTAAAACTCCACCTGGCCGCAGTCATAAGTTGCTGCTTCCATTACAGCTTTGCCAATACCATTTCCATGCTGGCTGCACACCAGTTTTGTTGTAGTACAACATTTGTTTCACAGGAGTAACAGAATGGGGTTAGGACACTAGAAAAGCCACATTATTTTTTAATCCTAGGAGCTGCAAAAGGAGGTAGAAAAGAAAAGGGCAAAGACACCAAAGGCTCGGCTCTAGGCTGCTGCTGCAACTGAATGAAGAGGAAGAAAGACAGAAAAGGGTGGTGCTCACTCATCCAATCAAAACATAGGAAAGTTTTTCAGGGATATTTCCCACTAGTCTTTCACTTATTATGCATCAAGGGCAGAGCTGTCTCAGTTTTATTGCACTCTGTCATTCAAAGCTGGGCTAATCATTGCTGCTGGAAAGGAGACAGCCACTTGGGAATCCATCTTTTCAAGTGTCCCCCATGTTGCTTATATACATGCCAGTGCTCAGACTAGAGCTGTATCTGGTGACTTTGGAAAAACTGTCTTTGCATACAAAGATCTAAAGAATACAGTGAAAAATGACAGGTATATATGACAAGGAACCAAAGGACAATTCTGCTGTGTCCTGAGCTTGAGTTAAGGTATCTAGCAGCAACCTTGTCTCTGATGTCCCCAGCACAACTTTAGTAACGATGTGCAATGAGCTCTGGGCAGAGATTGCCAGGCCAAGGACACTACTACCCAGTGCCACCCAGCCCTGTGAGGACACAGCGGTTGGGCTGGAAGCAGCACAGCTGCCTTTACATTGCCCAAGCTCAATTCATTAAGGTCTGCTCTCACCACCACAGCTATTGAGACAGATCTAGGTGTAAATTTTAAATGTGGAATTTTTCATACTGCTATATAGCTATATAATAAGATGAGTTAGAGATGATGCCTTGGAAAATGTTGGGTCTGGAGCAGCCATCTCATATCTTTTACCTACCCAAGCAGTAATGTCAGAGGAGAGTCTGAGGCCATCAACCTCCCATCTTGACTTTTCCAGGCAAGGCATAAAGCCATGCCTCTTTTAAAAAAATCTTATGTTTCCAAAGAAACAAGAGAAAAAATACAGATGAGCTTCTTCAAGGGGAACAGCACACCTTAGGGTTTAATTCACAGGAGGATGTTATAATTGCACAGAGGTTGCTATTTGTGCTAGTCACTTGAGGGAGACAAAGAGCCACACTGAGTTCGCCTGGATTTTGCATGATCGGTCTTCAAAGCAGAAGAGAGAACCATAAAAACCTTATGGCCAGTGCAAGGTCTCTAGATATCTATTAGCTTCTAGAAGCAAAAGAATTAATAATGAGACTGTAAAAATCTACAGGGAAATGGAGAATTAAACAGGATTTGAAAGATCTCACGAGAGAGCTGGTCAGCACAGCCTCAAACAATGTTTGCTGTAGACAATGGCAAGGTTTGGGATAATTTGCCTGAAAGGACATAAACTCACTGTAACATTTGGTGAGGGAAAGAAGTCCTGAGAACATAAAGGTCATTTCAATCAGCTCAGCATAATCAACCACTCTCACACATCTGCTCAAAACATCTGTGGTGTTTAAATGTCTGCTCCGTAGTCAAAATATTGGGATACAGAAAATACCAATGTGCTTTACGCTAGAGAAACCATGAGTAATTTCCTTGGTGAGTGCTGTGATCAGATCTGTGTCACAAACCCAAGAGAAAATTGGAAAAAAATGAACACAACTTCAAAAGGTTTGTAAGGATAATGGAGATTTTTCTCCTTGAAGAAAAGCTACAAAGATGATGGCTATTGAATAGAAATCAGAAAGATGAATGAGATGATACAGCACAGGCGTGGTCACGAACATAAAATATTGTGTTTTGCACTTCTGCTTTTTCACTGACATTTGAGAAAGCAGCTTGGGACAATCTGCAAAATCAAAACAGAACTTGCTTAGAAGATCTAAAAAGAAAACACTTCAAAGTGTTTAGGCAAAAATAACCACTGGAACTCACTGCTGTGTGATATAACTGAAGCAACCAGCTATAGTCTTCTGCAACCTAAAAAGGATATTTCATACAAGTGGCACACAACATCGTTTCTAGCATGAGGGATGCCAGACAATTGTATTTTATTGGTTCATATTGCTTTTCTTTGGCAAGTTTCCTTCCTCTCTTCATGAAGCTGAAGCTTGGTTTGCTAACTCACAGTCACACAAGAGATCTTTGTGGAAAGTTTCACCTGAAAGAGTTTTCCTCTGGAAACACCACCCTCACACTCAGGACTACAGAGGGAGCCTCTCTCTTGCCATTGACCAGCTTCTCCATCTAAATTAGCTGGCTAACACCTTGTGCTGTGAATACTCCAAGAAAGCAGCAAACATGTTAGAGGAACTTCATTCAGCCATTAAATTGGGACATATCTACCTCCTTCTTAGGGGTCACAAATGAGATGAATTTACCATAAACCTCCAGGGATTCTGTAATATCAAGGCAAAGGTAAGCTAAATGTTCCAGTTCTCTGTAGAAATTTCTGGTCTGTTTATCATTGCAGTTTCAAAACATTTATGTGAACCAAAAATAGTTTAGCAGTTTACCAGAGCAAGACAGGCACTGTATCCATGCTGGACTGGACATGTGTGTGTTAGCTGCACCACTGACCATAACAATGTCCTCAGGTATAAGTACAGTGTTCACATGTTCCTCCAGCTGACATTTTAGTGTAATTCTATGTTAATAAAAGTACAACTGAAATGTCAGTGCAGAATCCAGCTCAGTTTAACCCCCTGAAGCTGAAGAAACACTGTGAAAGTCTTTCTGATACCGTGGGTTGGAACTGGGTAAAATAGACCTGTACAGGAAAGGGTTCACACCCAATTGCACTCTCCTCTCTGTTACTACAGACAGTCAGTCCTTGAAACGATGACAAATTGACTCAGAAATGCTCTGATGCACCTGGATGATTTTAGAAAAGGAAAGGCCTGAGGGATTCCCTTTTCAACCTGAATGGGAAATATATTTTTATGAAAACCAGTCATGCTACTTTTCTTTTGTTTTCAGCCCTGAGATGTCTTTGGTGACAATGAAAGCAAAACATGCACAGTCCCTGGGAGAGCCAGTATCCCACAGGCAGGCAATAATCAAACTTGTCTCCTGACAGCTTAGTCAGTGGCTCCAGTGCAGAGCCATAGCCAGTCTTCATCCTTTCCTTACCTAAGCTGATCCTCGCACTACCTGTGGAAGGACTTGACTTTGGTTTAGACCAATTTCCAATCTCTTGGACAATCAAATAAGCAGAGATATGCCATAGCCTTAAGAGTTTTCCCCATGGCTGGCTGGGACTAGCTACTAGAGAGGAAAGAGCAAATAAATACTAAACCAGATAAATTCCATGTCTCACTCCTAGATGCTCTAAGGGAGCCTTCATTTCTTAGCTCTCACAGATCACTTTGACCCTCAAGCAAATATGCAATTTTCTTTCCTAACAGAGGCATGTGTTACTTTAGGCCAATGCTGGGATCAATACCAACAGCCCCGGGACTTCTAATACAACACTGACTGTATAACCAGGTTATTAGCCTAGTACTCTATCTAAATGAAGGAACAGCTCCTAAACTTAAAAGTTAAATATCCTTCTGCCCAGGTGATTCACAACCACAGAACCAGAGCTGGATATTTCAGACTTACTTCAAACTTTGTGAAAAGTAAACCACATCCATTAATTTTTTAATTCATTGGCTCTTATTCAGCCATATGAGACCCAAACACACTCCAGTACAGAGCTAACTTCCTCTAAGAAGCTGTTTCTCTCTCTCTCACAACAGCTTTTCAAGTACTGGACTGAAAAAAATCTGACCAGAGTTGAACCAAATCCTGGGCTCAGCCCACCCCACACTGTCAACACATTTGCACCTCTACTGCAGAAGTTCAAAACCTTCTTCTTCAGTAGAGTCACACTGGAGGAGGACACACTTCTCTATGAACATTTAACAGGTTCTATAAAGATCCACTGATGCACTTACCAGGAGATGGCTCAAGGAAGGCAATGAAGACTCGGACCCCAGCAAAGTCTTAAGGCAGAGCTCTGTGTTTTCAAACACAAATTCTTCACATTCATGTTTTCTGTTTTTCTTACACCCGAGGTAACTTCAGAGACCACCACTCATTCATCTTTCCCCATCCCTTAATAAAATTCACTGAGCAGCTTTGACAAATGTCTAAAAAAACAATTGCAGAAGGGGAGCAGCACAAGGTCAGATGTGAGGTGTGGTTGCTGTAGAGAGTCAGCCGTCTGGAGAGGATTTTTCAAGTTTGCTGAATCTCTGAGCACAATGAGATACAGAAGGACGGCAGTGCGAGGCCACAGGGCTCCCTACACTCTGCTGAGCTTGGGAAGAGGAAGAGCACGTTGCTTCATTCCTTCATGGATACCTTTCCTCTGGTGGTGATAAAGCATATGTTTGGAGCCCCACACGGAGGTAGTTTTCCCTCATTGTTTCACTTCCAGCTGCTGCCCCAGGGTGGGACCAAACATGACATACAATTTATCAAGAACAAGGTCCTTGGGTTGATCATCCTTCTAGAGCTCACCTTTCTTTGCTTGCTCGGACAAAATGCTTCCACATAGATGCCTTCACATAATTGATGGAGCTGAACCTC
Source organism: Pterocles gutturalis (assembly GCF_000699245.1). NCBI lineage: Eukaryota > Metazoa > Chordata > Aves > Pterocliformes > Pteroclidae > Pterocles > Pterocles gutturalis. The sequence continues at coordinate 114,648 of NW_010102864.1, forward strand.
TTCTCTGCTCCTGTAGCATCAAGTTAATAAAGAATTACACTCCCTCGCCAGGCAAAGTAACCACCTCAGAAACTCTAATCAGATACACAAAAGCTCAAGAGGATAAAAACAGATGTATACAAAACATATGCATCATTTCAGCCATCCCTGAAGCAGGGACTCTTTACACAGACCCATCCCTTCCTGCCTGCAGGTTCTCCATCTCCCCTGTTTGCCAGAGACAACAAGAGGAACCTGTGTTCAGCTGTTCCCTCTGTGCGGAGATTAATTCATTGACAAGGCTCCTAGGAATGTGCCAGATCATTAATTACCGTAAGAACTGTGTCAGCAAGAAGTAGGCAAGGTGACTGCTGAAAATGATCAGAGAGAGTCATCTATTAGCGCTTGCTACCCTGGCCATTACATGCCAAAATCCAAACCAATAACACCTGGCAGACATCTCTTAACTATGAAAGATCACAAGTTGCACATTTTACTGATATAAAGCACTAATGTATATCAGTGTTAGGGGAGCAGATTACAAGGAAATTGGCCTCACAAGCCAGTCGGTCCTGTTCCAAGGGTTAAATTCTTAGGCTACCTCCTGTGGGCACAATGGAGACCTGGGAGGACAGTGGGCCTCCCAGCAGCAGGAGATGGGATGGAAACATCCCAACAGCTTTGACATGCCACCTCATCTGTGTTTCTATCTGGAGGGTGGGAGAGATGCTGGAAGCTGCTCCTGTTATTAACAAGGAGAGTTGCCAGAAGGCAGGCTGTCCCCTAACAAATGCACTGGGGCATAAGGCAGAAAGAGACCGGCTCAACAGGCTGAGATCTCAAATACAATGTCTGCTTAAGCAAGCAAGTGCTTGACTCACAACCCTGTGCTGTCTACAGAGGTTTAGAGATGGCCACAGCCCATTTCAGATCTCACAGCTGATAACTCTGCCTGGTGCCTCCCTCAGGGAGAGAATGTGACCACCATAAGTGCCTCATTCACTATTAAAATTCATCTTTCTTCTTGTACTGCCAACACTGGGATAATGCATCTGGGATTAGACCTAGGAAATCCATCAAGACCAATACTTAGTCACACTCAAGTGCTTTTATGCCACAGTTGCTATGAGGAGCAGCTTCAAAAACAAGCCCTTAAGAAGATCAGGAGGGAAGGGGGCCTGGCGACTGCTGTGCGACTGAGGGCAGGGCTCTTCCCCAGCCAGAGCCCATCCATTTTCAGTAAAGGGGCATTTGAATGTCAGGCAGCGGGAAGCAGTGTCTTGTCAATGCATCAAAGGTTCCGCCTCCCTTGGCTCAAGGGGAATTAAAGGAGGACAGAGAATAAACTGGAGAAACTTAAGGTTGTTTCAGCTTGTCCAGAAGAGCTCTGGAGAATCTGTAAGAGAAAAAAGGAAGATCCAGGTTACAACTTCTCTCTTTTCATGCCTGTCACAGGACTGGTAAATTTTTACCCTGAGAGGAAAGTGCTAAGTTAAGAGCTATGGCAGTGTCCTGCCACGTTCCTGATCATCTACCTGTAACCCTTTCCAATCACTGCACTAAATCATAGGGGGTGACCTTCCTTCACACCCCATAACCAGCTTACTTCCTTCTGGCCTTTTTATTCAATAGATTTTAATTTTATTTCCCTCTCCTCCCTTTTCCTTGGCCATTCAGTCTCACTGCAGGCTGTAGGGCTAGGAGACATTATTTTTATCATCTGATCTAAAAGGGATACGACAAGCTCGTGCTGTAAAATGCCAAGTGTCAAACCATAAGGAATTCCACAAATAACCATTCAGATGTCCAAAGGAGGAAAGCACAATATGGATGGCTCCCAAGTGCACATCCAAGTCCACCAGCACTGCAGAGAGAGAAATGTGGTCCTGTCCAAATTTGCAAGGTTTCCAGTGGAGGTCTTTGCACGTGTTGAGAGTGAGCTCTGCCAGAGGGCAGACAGGCAAGCCACCACCTGAAACCTTTGTCAGAGGTCTTGCAAAAAGCCTGTGCCTCTGGGTGACAGCATTAACTGTGCCACACACCCAGAGCAATTGCCTTGAAGAAATCAGCATTTGCTGATGGAAAGCACAAAATGAGTGACCTGGTTTCTCCTCAGGGATGTCTAGCGAGGTATGGGAAGAAATCAAATCTGTGAGTGAATCCCCTGGCAGCGATAAGGCAGGAACAGGCTGATGCTGAGCAGCTGGGGAAGGCTTGGTGCAGACCAAGGAGAAAACAGAAGCCTGATGTGCCGGAGGAAAGAGGAGGAGCAGCTGCTCTCCAGGGAGAAAGGGAGACAGGGGGATGGGAGGTTAGAGAAATATGGGCATGGGATGGGGACGGGGACAGGGGACAGGAGGGGAAGGAGGGGAGAGGAAACCAGAAATGGAGGCTAGCAATTCAGCTAAAATGGATTAGACCGGGATAAAGGAAGCTGGAATGGACTCAAAGAACATGAGATTAAGAAGTGCATGGGAGAGCTGACCAACGTTCAAGGGAAATGAGAAAGCAGGGTCACCTGCATCCTGCTGGTGGCTTTTGGAGGAGCAGAACCTGAAGAGTTTGAGAGGGGGGGTGGCTGCAAAGCAGAACAGATGTGCGTAAAACCCCAAGGGACCCAGAGAAGGGCAGGGGGACTGCTAGACGTCTGAGTACCCACTGGGATCAGACAGCAAGCTTAGAGATAGTATTTTTTGAAAAGCACAGGAACTCAGTGACACTGTGAGCCCCAGCTCAGGGCTGCCAGGCACTGGACATGTTCATGGGTGGTATTAAACAGGACACAAACACTGTGAAGGAGTTTCTTACATTTCTCTGTTTAGCAGCATGCTCCTGGGCCAGCTGGACTTAGATCTGAGCCAGAACAGCAGACAAGAGAGAGATAAATGGGAGAGACAGTTTCATTGCTGGGGACATGTCATCACCCTCAGGGGGGTTTCTGAGTGGCCCTGGTACAAGACTCGCTCCCCAGGGACAGCCAAGCACTGCGACTGCTTGCATGGGCCAGACAGTGCCGTGACCCCGGTGTGCTGAACATCACGTGGCCATTGCATCACTTGTCATAACTGGGGAAAAAAGGTAATTAAGAGGTCTGAACTGTGCAGTGAACAGACGACACAGAAATAGAAGAAGTGTTGGCTCAATTCCTTGATCTCTTTTCTGGGCTGGGAATCAACTCCTGTGCCAGTTTGGTCAGGCAAGAGCAACCACATTGCTGCACCCCGGCTTCTTCCAGCCTACATCTCTGTCTGCTTTCCCCTGCCATCCTTTAGCATTTGCTAACATATTCTTGCACTACAGGTCTTGTGAAATGAGCCAGAGCAGATCCTCACTTCGAGAGACTAGCTCCAGGACCATGGCCTCCTCAGAGCTATGAGTGGGGCTGCTCACCCCTTCGTGAGGGATCTAGACTGCTTGTGGATAGATATGTTACTGCACAGAGGAGAGGGGGAAATGCCTCTAAATTGGGCAGTAGAAAGTTTGACTGTAGGGCTGCTTACTATCTCAGAAACCAGTGCAACAGCAGAAACAATCAGACAAAAACAGGACAGTGGATGGTGCTTAAATCCTCCTAAAATGCTGAAGAAATACACATTTAACTACAGCCTAAAATAGATTATCTTCAGGTCTTTGGTGCTGTGAGAACCATGGGTTACCTTGTTTGAGCTGCTTTCTCTGCTAACTGCCCAGCCAGGTGTGGACATAGTCAAATCACTTTATAAGAGGGAGTGATCCTAATGCTGCCGAGGAAATCTGAGGGGCACATAGTCAAACCACTTTATAAGAGGGAATGATCCTAATGCTGCCGAGGAAATCTGAGGAAGAGAACAGCAAAAGCAAGCAGAAGCCAAACCTCCAGTCCAGTTAATAACTCTCCTTATTCTTATCATATCTACCCCCTTTTTCCGAAGCCCCTGGAGAAACAGTCCCATCTGAAGGGGCCAGGCAGAGCCCAGCTGAGCCTCTGCTCACATCCCAGGAGCAGCAGCCGCCTTCCTCCCAGAGCCCACGGTGTCCCACTGCTCAAAGAGGAGCACTAAGGCTTATTTCGCTCCATTATTCCCGACAAACAAAAAGGAAAAATTGGAGAGGAAAAAGGGAAGAAGAGGTGAACATGAAGAACCTACTGTGAGCAATTTGAGTTAATCTGAGGCAAATCCTAAATCCATGTTAGCAGTTAATCCAGTTAGTAAGGCTTTCATTGGGAGCTTTGAGAAATCCTTTAACCTCTCCCTGTAAACTAGGAGCAGCTTAACAGCTCAATGTTCCTGAGAAAAGCCTGTCAATAATGCTGCTAAGCAGGTATTTAGCAGGATTTAAGAAACAAGCATGTGACAACTCTTCTTTAATGAAGCAATTGAGCTTCTCTCCAGGAACCAAGTGGTCACTATTTCCTCTAGTCTTGCATGTGATCTGCTTTTCAAGATTCAAAAGGAGATGCAACTATGATCTCTGTCAATTTGGGAAGTATTCTTTTCCGGGGAAAACACAGTAAAAAGTAGATTTTGCTAGTGGTTTTTATAAGTCTCATGGATTCTTTGTCCCAAGAGATGTTCTATGAAGCAGACTGCAGCAGTCAAAAAAATAACTTTCCTGTGATTTTTTTTTTTTCTTTCAGAGGTGTCTATACTGTTCCAAGGAAAGCAAGCTGACAAATATCTTTGATGTTTGAGGCTTTTTACCCCAGCCCGAATCTATCAGGATCAACAGTAAACCAAGTTTTTTTTCATCATCTCTCTGCAAACTCATTATATATTTGCCTGTAAACTGCGAAGCCCTCTGGGAACCAGACCTGCTGGGCAACAGAGTAGAGATCCCTACACTGACATGGTGAGGACCACTATCAGCCTGGAAGCTCCAGGAGAAGCCAAGATTTTCTGCTGTGATGTCCCATCCACCCCATTACTTCTGGAGAACAGGGCAGTTCTGAGCTACAGGGAAGGAAAAAGAGAAAGAGAGGGGATGTGCATGTCAAAGATGTGTGACATGCATGTGAATGAGCACAAAAATCCTGGCTTTTCTCACCCTTCCCTTCTGTTTTATGCCAGGAGACTCAGCCAGGAATACCATCTTGGTGAGACCCCCTCTGCCTCTGGGATTCCAGACACAGACTCTCCCATTTCCATTCACTTTCACAGAAAAAAGGTCATTCTGCCTTTTTTCCTCCCTCTGTACTAAGGAGGAGTATTGCATTACCTTCGATATTTGCTGTGTTCAGCCAGCGTGGACTGAGAGGACCATGCAACATTAATCCGGTTTTACCACCGCACAGCCAGTGATGCTCAAAGGGAGGCAGATCATTGCCATTCTGCCTGTTACCTCTAATGCACAAGAGGCAGGAGCGCGAGCAGTACATCAGAGCAAAATGCTTTGCAGCTCTCAGTGCCTGAAATCAGTCCTAAAGCAGGTTGAAAAAGCCAATCTGTAGCAAAATACAGGAGAAAATAATTCCTCTTTAAGTACCCAGTCAGAATCTCAACACCAGACTTTGTGTCACTCGAAAGTATTTCCATTTCTGGTCCGTTTACTGTCTGGCTTCTTCTGCTGACAAGAGCAAAAAAATTCCATGCACACACACAGATATTAAACCACTTACAGAAGGATTGTCTTTATGGGAGTCCTACCTAATGAGACCATGGTGCCTTGTGAGCAACTCTGGCAGGCATAAGGACAGCACACTTCTAATTAACCTATAACACACTGCCATTAAAAAGTCACCATGAGTTAATGCATTGACTAGGACAGTTATTTTTCCTTTCATAAATTACATTTTCCTGTAGATCAATTAGGTATTTTCAACCACTGTTCTTTCCCCAGTCCTTATACCCTGTCTTTTACAAAAAGACAGTCACTAACCCTTCTAAGGGGGGGAAAAAAAAATAAATATAAAAACAGCAAATGAGTGGTAAAAGCAAGTGAGCTCCACTCAGTTCAAATTCTAGCTCAGCCCTTGTTGGCCAGATATATTGATGAAAATAAGACTTTTTACGCACCATGCAGAGCCATCTTTTCACTGAAAAATATACTTCAAACAGGTGCGATGTTAGCAGAGACTGGGATACTGAGCAGTTGGTTATCCTGTTCGCTGCTAAGTAACCTGTTGTATCAGGGTTTGCTGGTACTGTGTTTTCACACTCTGGTTTCTTATGAAACCAATACAAAAGACGAAGGGGATAACAGTAATGTTTGTTAGACTGTAGTCACAGCTGTTTTGCAGCACCTGGCTGCAGAAGGTAAGGCTCAAGCTAAGGAATTTAACTTCATAAAGGAGCTGTATTAACAACACAAGTGAAAGAGAAAAAAAAAAAACACCCTCAATTCCAGATAATTTTCACTGTGATGCATCCACCTCCAACCCCCAGCTTCCAGAGGGAACCACCACCCGATTTTTATCCTTGTTATGATTCACTCCCTTCCCAGTATTGAGACATTTGTGGCTTTTCCAGCCCAACTTGCATGCTGAGCCAGCCAGGGCATGCAGAACAGCAGCTCACCATCAACCAGCAGCCCCAGCCACCGAAACCAGACCTCCTCGTGCCAAGGAGGGCAGCAGTGCTGGCCAGATGGTGCCCACATCCTCCCCAGTGCCACTATGGACCATGCCGCTAGCAAGGCAGGAATCTGCTGGGGTAGGCGCTGAAGATGGGGTGGGTGCTGCTCTGCTTTCCCACGTGGATGTCCGTTTGGCTGTGTCCCAGAGCAGTTTGCACTCTTTAGTCAGCATTGCCCTGGGGGTTACCTCCAGCCATCTGCCTGATGCACCATCTGAGCACACCTTCTGCTAACCCTGCCTCCCCAGGAGGAAGCTGAATACTGCCAGGCTCCCTGCCACTCACCTCTAAATAAATTAACAAGGGAAAATAGAGCCACCGCTCTCTTGTTCTGATGCAGTCTGGCAAGGTCGGCACTGATGTGCTGCTTGGAAAGAGACAGAAAAATGACAGGGTCCACCTAAGCCTGTGAAAGCTGCTGCTGGGGCTCTGCAGCGAGCACTACTGGGGAAGGGCTGAGGATGCTGCATGGTGTTATCCTCATGGCAGCACCAGGCTGCAGAAAGGATAAACCATGTTTGCTCGGAAAGGTGAATAGGACTTGGGAGAATCTCTTCTTCAGGTGGGTTGTGGTAAACGCCGGGATTGTGTTCCCTCAGGCAGGGAAATGCTCCAGTTTTGGCCCTTTTAGTTCCTATCAGCCAAGCACGAAGAGCATCTCTGCAGAGCAGGGAGGGCTAGGACACAACATTCAGCTCCTCTCCCTCCCCATCGCCAACCCAGGAGATGCTAATGATAGCTGTGCTCTGGAGAGAGGCACAGGAGAGCAAGGAAAGAGGGAGGCAAGGGAAGAGCAGATGCAGAAAAGCACTGAGCTTAGGCAAGGCTGAAGGGATCAGACTGAGAGGGCAAACACAGAGCAGAGTCTAAGACTAATTTCAGTTATTAATGTGGATATCACAGGTGTATGATACAGTGATGTTGCTGGGGTATTAGCACAATCACCCCCCACCACATCAGGCTTCTGTAAACCCAGGCTCACGACCTCCCTCATACAGTTCCAGGGTCTCCAGTTGCTTTCAGGCACTGTGAGAACTTGCTGCAGCTGTTTATAAAAAACTGTATAGACACTCCTTAGAAATGGGGTTTAGGAACCAACCCTCTGCTCACACCTCACAGACAGCCCTGCCTCACCCCCATCCCTTTCCATCCTCTTCTTTTCCACCTAACAAAAGGCAGCCTGCAGAGCCTCAGACTGTGACTAACTGCTGAAATGACGCTCACTGAAAGGGAGGGGAATCATTTTGCAGATTAGGCCGGGAAGATCTGCAGGAGACAAGCTCCAAGATGGAAAAGTTTTGCAGCAAAGCCATGCAAAGGAACAGCCTGAGTCAGAGCCCCTCTACAATAGCACGGTCACGCTACTCCTTGGCTATTGTTAACAATAACTGACCTTCTCTCTCGCCATGGTCTCATGAGTGACAAGCTCATCAGCCACACTACATGGAAATGATGATGGCTCATCAGCCACACATGCCAAGGAAATGATGATGGTGGAATTAATGGGACCCTTCTCATTTTGCTGCACAGGCTCCCTGTGGTCCCAGCAGCCAGTCCTTCCCCAGCAGCTGGGGACTGTGGCTCTGCTGCACCATCAGAGGCAGGGAACAGCACTGCACATGCTCAGCCTCACTCCCTAAAGCAATCAGGGCAAACACAGATTGAATACAGGGAGCACAGGAGGGTGGGAGCAATGAGGGAGGAATTGGGAGAACATCAGGTAACGCGAGGCTGCAGGCAGAGACGGATGGCGCAGAGTTTCCCTGCGTCAGGCTTTTGGTCCCAGCAGGTTAAGGTACGGCTGCCTTGACAGATGCAACCATCCAGCTCGGAGGGATTCAAATTAAGGTCAAAAGGGGTAAAGCAATGGTGAGCAAATAAATGTGTTGTTCCTGGCTCACAGTCATGCCCAGATGCACGTTCCTCACCATTTATGAGGACAATTAGAATGCATCATTTGTGTGTGTGCACACATACATGCATACACACACAGTTTACTTCCCTGGAAAGGAATACAACCATAGGAACGATTTTTTTCACTGTCTCTGTAGCAGCTATCTGGATTTTAAGCTTGGGAAGAGGGGAAGGAAAAGGGGAGGGGAACGAGTACCCACTTTTTCTGTTTAACTTCACCAGGAGAGGAGGGGAAAGCTGCTCACAGCTTTTCAGTCCCGAGCAGGGATTCGGTGACACACTCTCTCTGTGTAATTTTGCATTGCAAAGAGCAGGGCGCCTTGTAGTGCTTGTGGCTGGAGTTGAGCCCAGGAGGGGCAGGTTTGCCCCCTGTGTCCATCACTCAGCAGATTAATTAACCATTATTCTCAGCTCTACTATGTAATCAGAGCCCAGATCTGCAGCAGCAAACTCAGAATCCATCCCAGAGCACAATGCCAGTTGTGCGCAGCTCCTGTCCAACAACCATGAAGGTCCGACGTGCCAGGGTTTCCTTCCCTCCTCCTCCTGGCCAGCACGGCTTGAGGCTGTGACAGATACACTGTGCATCCTGCTACGTGCTCTCCATAGAAGCTGGTCAAAAATCTGAGTCCCAGGAAACAATTTGTTCCAACAGTAGTGGCCAGAAGCATCGTCCAGCCCTGGAAGGCAGATGTGCTCGGTGCTGTACAAGGGACGGGACTGAACCGCCCACAGTTGGCAGGACTGTGTTGGCTCTGTGAGGCCACTGGACGTTAACAGGACCCTTTTCTTCAGTTTTCCAGCTGAATCACACAGTCTGTATGCCTTCCACAGCAGGATGTACCTTATTCTAAGGTACGCACATGTTTTGCCCTAGACCCAAGATGTGCCTGAAAGCAGGGGAGTGTCTGAGCATTGCTGTGTGTGTAAGGCTTGTAAAAGCTATTTTGTCTGGCCTCTAATACCGTGTTAGTGTCTGTCAGTGGATGCACAAGCACACCAAGGAGAGGGCTGAATGCTTTTCGCTCATTGTCAATTTGTGATGCTTGGGAATTTGTTTATTCCTAGCTAGAAACTGCTAAGCCCATCAGTTATGTCCTCACTATTCTCATCACACCATCTAATTTACACTGGCCTTCCAGCCAGAGCACTGCCCTAAATTGTCACAAACAGTCAGCTCTCCATTACGCGGCTCAGTGGAGTGAGGGGTAGAGACATCTGTGTGCAAGGACTCAGCGCTGCGCTGTTACTCAGCACATGATCTCCTGCAATAATTAGCCTGGACACAGTGCTGAATCCTGGCTGACTCTCCTGCAGCCCTGCTCTCCAGCTCATAAACCTTTCCAGAGTGTCAAGGTACATGGAGCAGAAACAGTGCTGCAGTCCCCTGCTTGCCTCTGTCATTACCTGCCTCTGCTAGTGCCACCGTCTCCACCCAGGGCTGGTCAGAGGGCTGCTGCCACCCCCATCTCGAACACACCTGATGCTGCATCTGCCCCCTGAGCTGGCAGTGTCATCAGGGCTGCTGCAAAGCCCATGCTCAAAATTCCAGCTGGATAAGGGCTGGTTCCATCTCTCACCCCTTCACCCCTCTACACTGCCTGTCACTGTATCCTGTGCTCTGGGAACATGGGGGAAGGACAAGCTGGAAGCTAGCAAAAGCCCCACAGGATTTAGTAGTTCAGTATCTCACTGTTAAGTGTCTGAATTATAAATTCTCTATTGGTGGACTTGGACAAGATTTCCTGTGAGCTGAGAAACAGGCATTTTCTAAGAGGCTTGGGGTCCATCACCACTTTGGTCTACTTCAGGATTTGGTCCTCAAGCAAAGTTGTCAGCAATTAGCACAGATGTATTTTAGGTCTGTTTATAGATGTCTTGCAGCTGCACTGATCAGGAGCTGGGCACAAATAGCAAGTGAGAGAAATCTGCTTGGGCTCTTTACTGATGCAACTGGCTGTGGATAGAGTCAGACTTGTTTTTCTTTCTTCCAAAGGCTGATAGTGTCTTCAAATTTGTGAAAGCTGGGATGTGGGTGGGAGGGGGAAAGGGATCATCCTGACCTTTGAACACTCAAATTTCTCAGACATCATGACCAATGCTGTCTGATGGTGGGATCAGCAGAAGCTGGGCTGAAGCACTCTCAAGAGTTCAAGTGCTCATTAATTCACCAATATTCACACAGGGTATGTAATCAGGACTGAGACTAATGTGGAGTTAAGATCTTCAGAGACACTGCAAAATAAAGAGCATGGTGACATTTGTCTTCGGTCTTTCTACTAATGGCCTTCTGGTAAACATCAGATCCCAGAATTGCCTGCCAAGGCTTTGGATATTATCTATAAGTCTTTCCACCATTTGCACCGTGACAGATTTATCTCCACTGGTAAATCATCACAGTACCTTCTGGCTGGCTGTACTGCCTCTGGTTCCCCAAGCGTGGATCTCCTTCCCCAGGCAGGACAATGTGCCTCAGGCGCTGTCACCCAGGGTGTGCTCCCTCCTCCCTGGTGCAATGGCAGATGAAATGCTTTGACACTCTTTGCAAAAGGACAGTGGCCCAAGATACAAGACTCAAAAGAAGAGGCAGAGAGCATAGCCTAGGCTGTTACTACAGCATTCACAAGAACGAAGAAGACATCTCCCTGCTGATGCTCTGCACAGCTTCAACCTCCTTGGGTTGTTTCAGTCTTCTCTCCTGCTCCAGCATCTCTGTGTTTGCTGGTATCTGGGAGCAGGACCTGACTCCCCAGCCCCATCAGCTCCTCCTGCCATCCCCAGTGCATCGCTGGCTCCATGGCCACAGCCACGTTAGCTGAGGCCCCACCAGCATCTCCTGAACCAGCGCAGATGGACAAGCTGGCTTCAGCAATAAAGAGAGTTTGAAACCATTAAAAAGTGGGGAGAGCAAAATGAAGCCCCCTGCAGTGCTACTGCCATTAGGAAAGCAACACCACCAGCAAACAAACAGAAAAGTGCATTGAAATGTTTGCCAAGGCGGCCCTGGTTGGGAAATGACGTACATGCACCATGCAGCAGGAGCCAGCTGCAAAGTCATTCAGGCTGCAACTTTAAAGTGGGTCTTTTAAGCAGTGTGGGTTGCTTGATCCCACAACTTGCATTCGAAGTACATAACAAAAGGGGTTATTTCCCTGTCCTCACTGTAAAAGTCATGGAATCAGGACTATTACAGGCAACTGCTTAAAGACATGGTTAACTACGGCACTGAAGTAATAATCCTACCGCTAAATCCAGAATTTAAATGCCTCAAGGGCTTAAGGGCTGTCAGAAGCTAAAATTCATTTCCAGAGGTTTTATTTAGTTGCAGCAGCAATTTTACCTGAGGGTGACAGTAAATTTGAGAAATACAGGACTAATAATTTAACAGAATTGGCTGCGGTATTTTTTTAAAGACACACAAACAGGCACACACAGGCTTGATGAAATGAGTTCTGCACATTGCACACTTGCAGGTTTCATTTGAATGAAAATGATTAATGAGAACGTAAACAAAAAACACAGCACAGCAACAAAACAAATCAGCTCTGCCTCCTAAAGGTCAGAACAGACCTGCCTCCCGATTTGGAAATCATCTCCTAGGACAACATCAGGCATTTTTCTGTATCCACCTCTTGCCTCTCCCAGCTCATAGCTGCTGATTCCCACCACCCTAAGCAAGTGGATGGAGCAGTAACTAAACACACTCTTAGCCAGACATGCAGAACATGATCAGAAGCAGTGATTTACACCACTGGCTCTCTAATTTCAGAGGACAACTTTTGCCTGTGTATCATCATTACTTGCAATTAAAAAAGAAAATCTAAGAGATGTTTTACTGGGTACCTCAGTTCAGCTTGGAAGATGCTTTCCCTCAGGAAGAGATGGGGACTCAGCATAGCATCAGGGTGGGATTTCCATCACCTGGAAGGTGAAACAACATAACAGCTCGTAGGGAGCTCTTTCCCCATTGCCTTGGTCCCAGGTTTGAGCAGAGCCAACGGACCTCCTGTCCCCTTCCTGTGCCACGTGATGTCACCTAGGGACAGCTCTCTGCAGAAGGTCCTATCTCTTGGCCCAACCAAACTGCTGTTTCAAGGAGGGAAATGAGTGGTATGGGAAACTGGGCCCAAGAAAGGAACTGAAGTTCCCAGCTGTGAGGCTGTCTTACAGAAAAACTCTGCAGGATTTGAAACCATGGATATCTTCCCCTCCTCCCCAGCATTGTAATTGAGAAATGTTCTTTTCTGCATTAATAATTGGGACGGAACAGATGGCAAAGGCTTTGTTTAATGAAATATGTTCATTCAATTAACCCATGCCACCAGGGACTCGGCAATGCAAAAGGAATTGGCGTCCCAGTGCTGTACTGGGGTCCTCCTGCCCAAACCCGCACCGCTGGGCGAGGGCCAGGATGCTACGGGCAGGACTTGGAGACTTAGGTTGGACCTCCTGAACTTTGCTCAGCT
>NW_010102864.1:127582-139296 GCF_000699245.1 Pterocles gutturalis
TCTTTTCCTTTTTATTTTTTTTCCCTTTTTTTTTTTTTTTTTCCTTCTTGGGCTGATTACCAGTTTCAGAGCTGTGTCCAGAGATTTTGTGCTCACTTTTGCCATAACAGCACGTGTAAAAGGCAATATCTGGTCTCCATGGTAACTACAAAAAGAAAGACTTAGAGGTTTGGTAGACTGGGAGTCGTACCAAAGGGACCCAGGTCCCATTGCCAGCTCTGCCACCGAACTTTGGGGAGGGGAAGCCCATCTGTGCCTCAGTTTCCCTATCTGTGCCTCAGTTTCCCCATCTGTGCTGAAGAATAGCTTTTAGTACTCTGTAAACACCCCAGTATGCAGTTCATTGACAGTTTGAAAATCAACCATCAACCAACACAGCTTCCTGAAGCAAAGCAAGACGTGTTATTTCAGGTCGTTGTCTGAAACAAAGTTTCAGTTCCTTTAAAGGAGGGGACACAACATTTTGAAACACACAAATTGAAACACATTCATACTGTTTTAAAAAAATAATAATAATTCCTTTTTTCTTTTTGTCCAATTCCACCAACAGCATACTTACTATGAGAAATAGAGCCAAAAGACACAAAACCCTAGAATTAGATCCGGTGAATCTGGAGAAAGTATTTTTATGCAGGTAAACAGTTTATATCTAACCCTGCTCCCTGCTTCCACTGGTGCAGGAGCAGAGGCTCTTCAGGGGTGCAACAGGAATAGCTTCAGCTAAAGAAAATTCACTAAATATTAGCTGGACTTATTTTACCACTTTAAACCAAGCCATTTCAGGTTTTCATTCCCAAACGGTGAATTGGTACATTTGCCAAAATAAATCACTAATCACTTTGGTGTTTATGGGGGTTTGGTTGGGGTTTTTTTGAGTAAGTGAGGAAAGCAAAGAAACCCACAGCCTTTAGGGGTTTTGTTTTGGAGGTTTTTTTTCCTTTTTTTTTTTTTAATTCTTTTATTTTTCTTTTCATTCAGATCAGGAAGGAGACAGAGTGCTTAGCTGTTTCTCCTGCTCGGATGCAGTATTATTGATCTCTACAGCACAGTAAGGAAAATAAAATACTTCTATAAGAAATATCTATTTTCTTCAATGATATATTTTTTTTCTCATTTTGCAGAAAACCCGAGTAGTTTATCGGCCCCTTTGGTTGTGAGGAAATACCTTCAAGAGAGCCATTCATTCAGAAATCGGATTTCTGCAGCCAGAGAAACACAGCCCGTGACACCTCCAACAGGCACCGACAGCCCCGTCTGAAGCACGACACACACAATGACACGTAACACAACCCCCGGGAACCGTGTCAGTCAACCCATGCACCCATGAGGGAGCACCCGACATGCTCTCTGACACCCAACAACCCCAGCAAAGCCAGACCCTCCAGTGCGCATGTCCTTGGCTGCAGCCATCACCAACAGTCCTGCCGTGCTGGGAAGACTCCCATGGCTTTAAACAGCACCTGGAACCTCTTGGGTTCCCCAAACCATGTCCTTCAAACATTCCCATTTGTCTTGTATTATGACCCCACTGGACTGTCTTCCTTCTCTTCTTGCCTGTTACAAGGGAGAGGGATATCTTCTCTGACCTCCTTAGAGCTATTTTAGTCTCATCTGTCTCCCAGCACTTCTTACCCCCCCTAAGCCAGCCTCTCCCTGGTGGCATCACAGGCACATTTTCTGGCATTTGTGACTGTTCCCACACTGTCTCCAGCTGAGCTAGACAGTTTCCAAGTGCACAGCAGCATGACAAACTCCTGTTAGACTTTCATAATGAATATGAAGTTGCCAGACAGTAGAAATTCCTAACTTCACTCCATTCTCCAAATCCACTTACCAATGCTAATCAGCCAAGACCAGACAAGTCTTCCCATTTTGACTAGAATTGCTATTTTTTTTTAAACAAAGCAATTACTCTGAAAATATTAGTATATCATCATATGTGAAACTCAGTATTTTATTAACAGAATGTGCTAACTCATGACTCAGACAAGATATCAGCTGCAAAAACAACCAGGTTGACTCATCTTTGTCCATGGCAGAAGTTTCAGAGACTCATCCCAGATCCTGCCGTGAATCGTTCAGGCCTGAGAGCAGCCCTGGATCTAACTCTCCTTCGGCTTTGAAGACGCTCTGATCTAGCTCCAAATCTAATAGTTTGGAGGGCACAGCTTGTCCTCTGGGATGTTTCAGCAGCTGAATCAAACCATTTGATGGTTTTTGTAATGCACTCAACTGGGACACCACAGGTTGACTGTGCTGACATAACTGCTGCCTGTGACTAGTGCAGCTGCCTAACAACAGGACTCAAGATAAAAGGATAATTTTGCAGCTCTGAAGTGAAGGCATGCTAGATAAAACACAATAAAAAATTGAAGCCTTCCCAAAACACCAGATTCTAGGATCAAAGCTCTGCATCCACTTGCCCATATCAAATCACACAGGCTGATGGGCAGGTAGAGATGCCTCTTTGCCCAGGGAGCTGTTCTTAGCCAGGGTGAAGGAGCTGGTTCTGCATTTGTATCTCCTTCATAACAGCTCCAAGGGATGGTTTCTGACAGCTTGACCACCTCTCACAAGTTGGCTGCCTTGTCATTGGCAGAGTCCTCGAGCAGATCCAGCTGCCCAGACAGAGCTGGCTTGTACTTGGAACCGTGGCAGGCAGCCAGAGCAGCAGAGAGATGCCCTACACAATCTCTTAACAAGGAATCCTGATGTTCCTGGGCACAGCTTTCATTCCCTGGGTAACCCACACCATCCGGCAGTCGCTCTGATTATCTCTGAGACTCCCCTTAGCAGAGAAACAAACAACCTTCTTTCTTCCTTTTTCTCTTGGGACGAGCACGTAAGAAAACATCATTAAACAGAAACTTGCCTGGACTGGGGAGGCAATAGCAGGCCACTCTAACAAGGTGAATTCTGTCCTTGCTATTTTAACATCTTGCTCTGTTAGTCCTTGTGCTTTTGCTTAATCTGTCCAAGGCAGACACGTGCACCAGCTTCCATGGGGATTGAGCGTTACTGCGGGTGCCTGTTCATTCTAGAAAGTAATTGTTCTATTTCTTTTCTATCAGTCCTATTTGCTTTGATCCAGACGGTGAGCCCAGGCCGTCTTGAGATGGTAGAGATGGTACCTTCTGCCCAGAAATATATCACTTCACTTTCTCTTAAGGTCCCCAAGTTTTACAAAAGCTCCCTAATGCCCTTCAGACACAAAAAAAGGGATTAGCGCAAGCAGTTAAAGCCAGACCTCTTTGATAACCATCCTCACCTTGAATGGTGTGGACAGGGAGCAATCACAGTTCAACACCAAAGGTTTAACAAGCCACTGGCGCAGTGATCTTTCAGCCAGTTGGGAAAGACCCAGACTTGTAGTCCCCAAAATCCCCACACCTTTCACATCTCTGTGAATTCTGGTCCAGGATGGAGTTTAGGAAAAAATAAGCAGCAAAGACCAACTAATTTCACCGTCAAAATGATGCTTTCGGCTTGCCACAGAGATCCCGCAGCATCAAAACACAATTAAGGAGTTGCACATTGACAGACTCTCCTAATTGCGTCAAGGAGCAATTCAATTATGTTTTCGACACTGGAATGAGTCATTATCAGTCTATAGGGGAAAATTGTGTTTGTGGGGTCGTGTTTTTTACAGCATGTGCTATATTCTTCCCAAAAGTTAGCTATTTTATTGCTGACTATTCATTTTGGATGGATTCTTCCCTTTAGGAGCTAAATTGAGACATTTCTAGTTATAGGAACAATGTTCTGTTGTAGATCAGAAAAACCCAAAGCCATACTCTCCTATATGGGGTTAGGAAAACAGAAATTCAAGGTCCCATCTGCTTTATGAAATTTGACCACTTCATAACTTCGTAATCAAATTATGAGTAATCACACTCTTACTCTGACTTCATTGTAACTCTAGTCTAGATAGAACCCTGAACATAATTATGTTGACACCCCAGTTCAAACCAGTGATAGCTGGTTTTCAAGAAGGGAAGAAAATTTCTGTTATGAAAGCAGCTGGGATGAAAGGTGGCAAAGATAATTTGAACATATTCAGAATCATAGATGCTGGAAGAGTTAAAATACACAGAGTATCCTAAGAATTGAAGGAAGTTACATAATACTTCAAAAGAAGTTGAGTCAGGCTGGGTCTACTGCTTGGGTGACTGAGGATGGTTGAGAGCTACAAGAATACTTGTATCTCTCTCTGTAAGAAAGATTTTTTATTTTTTTTTGCTATTGTTCCTACAGCAATTTGAAAGCAAGATGATTGCAGAGCAGTGAGATTCAGCAGCACTTGATAAATCCTGGTTTGAGAGCTCTGGGTTAAACAGCGCTGATTTAGATGTTCATGCCTGTGCATCAGTTCGGTAAAGATAACAGGTTGCAGTAGCCACTTGGTAATTGACCTATGGTGATTTAAAACCTTAATTTGCTTTCATGCTTCCTGATTTAAAGTAGTGTGTGCACTTGGGCATAGCTGCCTTAAGAGATCTGAGCAATATTTTAGCCTGGATTCCTCAGGAAACAAGGCTTAACAGAGCATACAGACTATCCCTCCTAATAACTCCTAAACGCATTGGCCATTTTCAGCCAAATTTGTTGCAGGGCTGAGAGTCTCAACCCTTACAACATTCTCACAGGTGAAGAGCCAGAGCCAAACTCTGCTCTTGCTGATTTTGAGAGCGGGCTGTTGGTTGAGCGCTGTGGGCAGCTGTGACTCGGTCACAACACGTCCTCTCACATGGTGGACACATCAGGGGGGATATGAAGCGAGAAGAGGACAGCTGGGCTGCTGTGGAGCTGGGTCCTAGATGCAAAAGGGAAAACAGAGAAATCTAGGCTGTATTGGAGCCACTGCTGGGTGAATGTCCTGTTTTTAAATAGCTGTGTTATAGCCACAATTTTGTGACATTCCCTTTACATACAGCCGTTGACACAGGAAGGAAATGCCATTCTCCAGCAGAGAGACAAGCAAGCAGAGGGGTGAAACAGATCTTCCTGATGCTAGCAAGGCAGGGCAAGAGGCACCGCACACTGCAAAGCCCCGCGTGGCACCTACAGGCAGGTGACAAGGCTCCCTGGGTGATTTGCAGGCTCTGAACAGAAAAGCTGTCACTGAGCTCCAGGGAATCTTCCTTGGTCTACACCTTTGCTGAGTTGATTTATTGAAAGTGTCAATAGCAGAAGTGGGCTGGGGATGAACTGTAAAATTCAAAACCTGTATTTCCTGTGTGTTTGCACTCCCTTCACCACCCTCAGTTTCATCTTCAAGTGAGATCAGGTTTTGGGTAGGTTTCAAGGGCAAACGGCTGGTGGAAATGTGCCCTGATGCTTTATCTGCACAGGGTAAATCAGAGGATGTTCATTTTCACAGACTACACACTTAATGGCTGAGTTAAGTTAACAAGAGTTAAAAGACAGCTTGGCCAAGCAAGCAGGGAAGACCTGGAGTCAGAACATCCAGCTCCCTGCTGCCCATTAAATAACCATGTGCACGTTCGGGCCGTAACTTCCTCCCTTGAAAAAAAGAGTCAGTCCCAGTGTGCTCTGGTCACAGAAGGACAGTGGGCATTTCAGCAAAAGGGTGCTGCATTTTCATTATTGCTATTCCTAAATTAAAATTCAAGTGCTGACCAAAACCTCATTAAATTAAAAAAAGAAAACTCTATGTAAACTTCAGCAAAATATAGTGTACCCCTCCTTACGCCAGCTGACAAAGTCCCTGTCACAATGACATGGAGAAGGATTACAAGAAATGTCAAGAATGCTCCAGAATGGTTACATTTTCAAAACCAGGCTGTGTTATCTACAACCACATGTCTGTCCCACTAGGACCACACTTCATGGTGGCACGATCCCACCAAGACCAGAGGACTCACCCTCTAGTCAGGGAGCCCAGGGCCATGAAGGGAAGTGCTAACAGTTAAAAAGATGTCTAGAGCTTGCAGAAATAGATATTTACACAGGAATAAAACATTACTTTGAATAAATGTTTTATTCCATAGCACATAATGAATGGCAGTGAATGTGATTGGGGACCTGTCAGAGAGGGGAGCACAGACATAGTACATGCACTGCAGACAGGATTAATGAGGTTGTTTAACTGAAACACAGGGAACAGAGATCACTGTTCATTTTAATCCCCTTTCCTCTGCCTTTTTTTTTTTTTTTTCCTTTTTATGATCGCCTTCCTATGTGGCTGATAAAACAGGGCCATCAAAATGTTTATTAAAAACTCTTGCAGGAACCCATCCATATGCAATTTCATGGAAGGTAAAGACCCATCCGCTGCTCAGCGTTTCCAGCAGATTTAGCATCAAGCTCAGCTTGTAGCCTGGCAAACAACACTACTTGCTTCCAGAAGAAGCAGTGGAAAGGAGTCACTAGGAAATAAATAAAGGACAGTTGTTCTAACCCAACAGCTGCCTGAACTGGTCTGATCTGTGGCAAGACCACTTTGCAGAGGAGCTTTTCATCATTGTCTGTGTATGGCTTAATAGTGGCTGTCAGGTGTATGGGAAACTGTCACTCGTGCGTGGATCAGAGCAGCTCTCATCCCCATGCTCGCTAGACAACGTACTGCACAGCTTTTACCAACACAGGGGAATAGGACAGTATTTGCCACATTATCGCCTTTTTGGCTGCTAGAGCCATTTTTAGGAGGGGATTTGCTCCAGTTTTTATTGATTGCTGTAATAGGCAGAGATTATTCTTGTTGGTAGATTGGTCTCCTCCTTCAGGAGGAACACACTCCCCCCTTTGCCAGTTAAATCTTCCGTCTACGAGGCTCAGAGAGTCTAACATGAGAAAAAGTCGTGTGTGGTTTCACCTGGTTTATTAAGGCTACAAAAGGCTTGTCCTGGCAAAGCAGCACTGTGGTGCTATTTAAAGAGCAGAACAGTAACAGGGCATCATCTCCAGCTAATTGTTTCATCAACTTGGAGAGCAACAACCGCTTGCTAAGTAGGGCACTTTTCTGCTTTGCAATTGTGCTCTTCTGGCTGCCAAGAAAAGCTCCGACACCGAAGGCTTCTCAGGGCCTCTAGAAATGTTGTCTTTGGTTACAGTCCAGAAAGACAAAAAGCAAAACCAAGAGCTGCAAATCAGAAGAAGAGGTGAAAACTCTAAGGAGATCTGCCGGCCTCCCACCCACATGAAACCCACATAAACAGTAAGCATTGGCTGGAAGGAAAAGAATTAATGAAACTTGTTTGCTGTGCCTGCATCAGAAAATGTTAATGCTCAGCTAGAGAAAAGACACTTGAGAGTTTCCTCAAATAAGTTTGTTTCCAGTTGCTTTTGGAAAAAACAATCAAGCTTGCGTACTTTTACCAAAATATTGAAAGTGCTTGACTCCTTCATATTACACATTAGGAAACTGATGCTATTAAGCCAGTCCTACAATAAGATCTGAGAGGAAATAATGGACTGTTTAGAACTAGTTATTGCTCTTTGTAACGAACTGAACTGGCAAAAATTATTTTATTTTTTCCTGTTCCTGAGTAATCTAGGAGTCAAATATGATGTAAGCACCTATTAGTTAGAGTACACGCTCGTGCATGTTGATTTCCCTTGTCTCAAGCTCAGCTCATTTGCAATTTAAAGCATCAGCAGCAAAACATTTCTGCACTTAGAAGCCATACTTTTTCACCAGTAAATCTTCCTGAACACACCTCCCTTCTGTTCTGACATGCCCATTTGTGGGCTGTCTTTAAAATTTTTGTCTAAATTTCTCCTTCTTTCTCCGCAAGCAGCTGACCAGAGAGTGAGCCAGGCCAAATGTCCCCGAGTGCCAAACTTGGCATCAGTGTCACTGGTCTATTATCAACAGCAAAGGTTCACTAGACTATACAGATGGGTCCAAATCTGTAATTTTACATTTCTGGAGCAAGTCAGTCAATGAAGTTGACTTAAGGATGAATGTCTCCTGGGAGGACACAAGAGTGAATGAGTAGACGTTTCTCACTCCTGCAAAACAGAAGGGAAGAGATGGTGGGGAGGGAGACCAGGGCTACCTCTGAACTGGCCAGCCTGCTTACCAGAAGCCCAGGGGATACCGGTAAAAATAGATGTACCCAAGTGCTAGACACATCCTGCAGAGTGTGATTAGAGCCTGTATGCTGAGTCAAGCCTATCCACCAGATTAACTGTGTGCACAGAACATGGGCATGATGAGGAATCCTTCTGGTTCCAGTTGTGATTGACAAGAAAGGGAATAAGAAGATAGGAGCTGAAAAGCTGTGTGCAGTAACCTTTCCCTTTGTCAGAAATGTCAAACCAATTCCTAACAACTCACTTTAAAATGCATTTTACATCCTCTTTTTGACATCTTTCCCACCTCCACAACATCGCCAGAAGATACAAATTCACCCTGACAGCCAGAAGAGAAAGGGAAAACAAGAAAGAAAATAAAAGAAAAACAAACTCTAAACCCTTTCTAACCATCATAGAGGACAACAAGAGTTAGTACAATGCACACTACTGACAAATCAAGCATGAACCACCTTCTTCTAGGTTGCTTATCCTTGCAGGACCAAATGATTATTGCCTTATTTCCCTGCTAAACATTGATAGTACTTTGTAACAGAACTCTATCAGGTTCATTTTATTTTTTTTATTGCCTTTCTCCTCTCACAAGCTACCTCCATTCATTTTCTCTGTCACGTTGACTTACAGAACCTGACATCTGTGCATCAGGAAAGCTGTGCAGCTCTAGTAATTGCTGCTGAACAAAGTTGCTTATCACACAAAGACTAAAAAAAAAAAATTAAAAAAACAACAATAAAGATAAAAGGAGGAGGTTTTACTGACAAAATCATCACATCTGCATTTTGTGAGTTTATGGGTGGACTTCCTCTTACTTAAACTTACATATTTTAAAAATTAAATCTGTAGTTTCCTTAGCCATCCGGGCTTCTACTGTACTCAGTGAACAGAGGGCAAGTCGGGAGAATGATTCACCATACCTTCTTTAGAAAGCTATTTTGGGATGGACTAAATCATTCTTTGTAGATTAGACAAGTAATATAGACTAGATGTCCAACTTCTACACAGCCACAGGGTAAGATGTACTACTGTCATGACACAAGGAAGGATAGGTCCAACAACTAAGAGCCCATAATAGACATCAGTGATAACTATTTGGTCTTAAAACCTCTGGGAAGGAGCAGACCCAGGCAGAGAAAACACTTGTTCAAGGTCACAGAGAAGGTCACTAGAACCTCTCATGTCTCCTGAGTGCACTCCAATGTCCTGAATAAAACATTCATTTATCATGCAAGGAAGAAGGTTTAGGAAATGACAGTCCAAATGACACACAAAAAAAAAAATCACAAGAAAAAACATGACCTTGTATTGGCACATGTTTAACTAGAATTTCATTATGTGAGCAGAAGCACACCAGACCCCCAAGATTCTGAGAGTATTAGCAGTAGTGACTACATTATGAAAAACAAATAGCCCTGACCATGGACTTGCCCATAAATTGCCATTTGCAGCTGTGCTCAGGACAGCAGTCAGTGTCAAAAAATACCCCTTACAACATCCATGTAGAAAAGCCTTCATAGACCTGAGGGATGCTTTTTGTCCTTATACCACCACGTCTCTTTGGACATTTCTTTTAGCTGCAGCCACTTTCTTTGTCCAAGAACTAACTGCCAGCTGAATGGGTGCTTCCCCTCCTTCTCCTCCAAACACTTCGTAACCGCAAACCTCAGCTGCGCTGACTTGCTTCCTGTGTTTACCCAACAGATCATGGCAAAAAGAGACAAGAGGAAGGAGTTTATAATAGAAAAATAATCAATACTGACATGCCATCACCGTCTGCAAGGCAATCATTAGCGGCTCCGGAGGGACCTGGGAGGTTTCTGTTTGCTCGCTGTGTGATTGTCTCCCGCAGAGAGCTAAAGCTGCTACCAAAGGCTTCAGCAGGTGCCTTTTCCACCTCCACTCCCCTCCAGCCCAGGGAATTCAGTGTAAGGCAGGCAGCTAAATTACACCTCTGGGTTATTATCAGCAGTATTAATTACGGTGTTCTCCCTAATTACCCTCTCTTAACACACTCGGTTGGTTTGCGGGAACAATGCAAGGTTGGCAAACAGTGGCATTGAAAAATGATTGTGCCAGAGGCTCGACTGATATAAAGCTGCACAGCAGGTTTACAGAAAGGTCAGTTTATGCTGGTGATGGAGTTTAGCCACCATTTTACAAGGGTGTGAGCTGAGCCGCAGCTAGGCTGGCATGCCCTGGCCAGCTGGCATGAATAGAGACAAACCGTTTTGGGTCAGTTGTTTACTGGTCTACACTGTGACCTTGTGCCAATTTCTATTCCCTACCACAGTTCTAATGTGACTTTCTGACCTACATTAAAGTAAAAAGCACAGTATCATCATCCAGAGTCAGAACTTTTTTTTTTTTTCCTGTTCTACTCTGCATGAACTGCAAGTAAGCTTGGGAAGCCCAGGGAGATTCCGATACGTTTTGGCTGTCTGACCTGTTCTTGACATAACCAGACCCCAGGGGACTCACACTCAGACCACTGACACATGGAAAGTCACATTTGCAACACAAGACAACTTAGTCATGCACTTCCCTGCCTTTGGTGTTCAGATTCCTCACTGCACTAACATGCAGATAAAGTATATTAAAAAGAAAATTCTAAAATCTGGAGTGCACCTTTTCTTGGACTGTGATCTTTCAGCACGATCTGTTAAGTGCACGTGTTCATAGCCTCAGACCAGCAGCCCCAGCTGTAGAATATTTCCTTCTATGTACCTCAAAACATGTTTCTGTTTTGTTCTCCCTTGGTGCCTATGAAAATCATCTCTAACTGATTTTCTGTCCTGCAGAAGACATGACATAAAATACAACAATATTTGCAGAGACAGACACTGAAAATACCACCCAACTTTCTACCCAACGCCAGCTAAAGCTCTATTAGTCTCCTCTTGCCAGCTATGGGATACGAAGCACTTTTTGCAAATATCACCAGACTGCTGCAATCATCTGCCTCCAGAGTTCAGAGTTTAACTGAAGTGCTCAGAAATCATAGATACAAGCAGGCAAGATGTATCTGCCAGCTTACAGAGAGAAGCAATAGAAATCACATTTTAACAAACTTTTCTCTAGCTCAGAGAGTGAAATCCAGTCTGGTGAAGGTCAGTTCTAGCTCTATGTATATTGTTTAAGTCCCTCTTAGGCTGGTAGCTGTCACAAAGGCCACGTGCTTTAGGAAAGGTTGATCCTGATAGAAGATCCCTGTGTTTTTTTGAGAACAAATAGTAGCTGCTGCATTTTTAACACATTCCCTATAAAAACTAGCATAATCAGGACAAGATGAGAGACACCCTGCTCTAGGCACTCACTGAATGGGCACCAAATAAGGCAAATCTGTCTTTTTCTCAGATAATTCCTGCTCCTACAGGAATCCAAGGATGCCTGCAGATCCACTGCACTGGAGGAGGAGGAGCAGAGATGTGCAGGTGGAGGGACAAACCCACAGGAGGATGAGGCAGTGCCTCAAACATCAAATTCTCTCAGCCTTCTTCTGCATATCCAACCATTTACTTCAGTTACCATCTCCAGCATGAGCTGGTGACACCAGAGCCAGAATCATGCTCCTTTCTGGAGGACATCAAGGGCTTTTCCTTCATTTTGATTACATGAATATAGCTCCAACCACACTACAGCTGGAAGTACCCAGCAGAAAA
>NW_010102864.1:139342-157360 GCF_000699245.1 Pterocles gutturalis
ACTAGGGTAGGCAAGTTACAATGCCAAAGAAGCCATCTCTGCATGAATTTGTTGATGACTGTCCTGGGTCCAGCTGGGATAGGGTTAATTCTTCGCAGAAGCTGGGAACACATAAAACCCCTCTCTCTTAGCCAACAAATCTCCATCCTTGTAAACCTCTTCCATGGCTATGAGCTATCTCTCAGGAAGTAGCACAGTCTTGTTTCACCAGCAGTTTTGCATCACAAAGGTGACCTTCTCCATGATCCTGCAAAATATTCAGGGTGTAAAAGGTGATACATAGATTGGGGCCTGATTCCTACCTGCACTGGGCCATTTTAGGTAGTTCTTCAGCCCACTTCAATCAAAAAGTAATCTTTCCAGCAAGCTTTGGTTCAAACCTGGCATAAATTAGAGCTCCCAACTGTTTTAGGTAGTTCTTCAGCCCACTTCAGTCAAAAGTAATCTTTCCAGCAAGCTTTGGATCAAACCTGGCATAAATTAGAGCTCCCAAGACCTCCTTAGTTTGGCTTTTTGTCTGGAAGAGAGCGTGCAGGATGGTGTTTGTGCTGATGAAGGACTTGGCATTATAGTAACAAGGTGCAGGAGATCCAAAACCCTGCTGCTGTTAATATACGTGAGTCACCACTGCTGTGGGTGCCAAACATTCTTCCAAATGAACTGCAGTTTGCCCTTGGTCGTTTAGCTGGACAAAGGCAAGTTTGCAAAACTTGGGTTTTTTTCAGTGATTCAGGATATCGACATAGCAGAAATCTCTGTCTCGATCTGCTTACTGGCAAACATCAAAGATGACTGTTGTGTGTTTACATATTATTAATAGTTTACAACTTGAATTTTTCTTCTCTTAAAAATGCTGATCTCACAGAAAACTATAAAAATATATATAGATATCTGCCAAGTAGATTTCTTAGAGGAAAGCAGAAAAGTGTGAATAATGGGTTCTGAAGGATGGATAATTAGCAGATCAAATAACCCCAAGGACTGGGAATTTTTTTCATCATCTGCAGATATTCACCATTCCTATTTTTCTAAATAAATTATGTGTACCCCCCAGGTACATTTTTTTCTCCTAGTTCATGTAATAAAAATAGAGGTGTCTACTGCGGGGGTAGAGGAGGTTATTTATTTATTTTAATTTAATTTAATGCTTCTGACAGGGAGAAAATGACAGCTCTGGCTGCGTTTAAGAGTCATATGGGCAGTGGCTGTACGAACATCCTGACCATAGCACCTCTACCCTGACCTTCCCACTCCTACAAAAGACCATGGTTTAATTTAGATCAGTAATGCCAAGCTAAAGAAGTCTGCAGTGTCAGCAGGATGGTCAGTGGGTAGGGAGGCACACAGGAAAATCATGGACCCATTTTTCTCTGGGTGCGAATGGCTGCAGCTCTCCCTTAGGGCTCCAAGTCATATTCCAACATTTTTTTTTCTAAATATTGCCTTACTTCTCATTTACTTTCTCTGCTTCTCAGTATATCCATAAATAAGGGATATACAAAACCTCCAGCAACAAGAAATCAAAGTGATTTGCTTCTCATCTGAAGCAGGACAAGGCTAGAACACAGGAAAGGGTCCTTCCCTCATACAGGAGTTTACATGCCACTAGAGTCACTCATCACGAGCCCACAGCTGATACATACTCTGAAAGCATGTGTGTAGCTTTGCCCACATTTTTTTTGGAAATAAATTGATAAAAGAATGGCTGCCCCACTGAGGGCTGCTGATTTGTGGAAAAAGTCAGGGGCTGATCCTTAAAAAACGGATAGGACTCTGCTGCAACCTAGGAGTTCAGAAGAGCAGGTTTTTCATAGCAATTCTCTTATCAAAAAGTAGAGGGCCAAAACTCTATATTCTACTAAGATCACAAGAAAAATGATGCAACTGTTACTTATTGTAAATAAACCTGACAAAGTGTCTCAAAGCTTGAGCTTTCCAAATCTCTTTTTTTTTCCCTAAAGAAACACTGTCATATTAGAGGCAAAATAAAAGTCTTCCCTTAGAGACAGTAATTTAATAGCAAGGACATTAATTAATTTCAACTCCACATCAATGCTCTGTTTTATTTAAACTCCCATCCTGCAGCCACTGGGGTGCTTGAGCATCTGCGAAGCCTGCAAGAGCCCTGGACAGCAGCCAAGGGGAGGTTGGGTGGAGGTGGCAGATGGCAGACTAATGTAGACATGACAGAACCAGCCCTAAGCTAGTTTGCTTGGGTAGCAGTAGCGGTTTACCAAGACTAACACAGTGCTTAGCCCAGGAAAAGGAGGATAAATTACAACCCTTCATACTTAGGATCAGACAATAGGATGACCATGGACTTTTGCTAGCAAAAAATGAAATTATGACTATTACAAATAGGCTTTAAGTACTTAAATGCTCTAAACCCATCTATTCTTCATCTTGGTTCAGGAAAATTTCCAACAGTGATTCACGAGGGACCGAGGATGGTGGTTATATGTGTGAATGATGGTAGTTTCCCTCCTTAGAAATCTCCTCACTGAACACAATGGTAACTTAATAAATGCACCCAATGTGCATGGCACACCTAAATCCAACACCCAGAACTACAAAAGCAAGGTTTGACACATCCCAGAGTCCTTGCTAAATCCTTAGTTAGCTACAGTCTGCTGAGGCCTGAAAAGTACAATTCAATGTCAAGGAAAGGTGTCATGGAGATGTCTCTATCAGCAGCCCCATTGAAAATCAAGTTGATCTTTCATTACCCCATGCAATTAACCTGTGTAAATGCATGCTAATGACCACTTCACTAGTAATTAATTTCATTCTCTCATCAAGCCACATGAAGACACAAGCAAGCACCGTTCAAAAAAGCACGTCTTTGGTGACCAGGCCCCTCCACCTTGGAGGGAAAATGCAGGAAGCGGCACAGTAACACCATTGACAGGACAGCCATCCTGCACCTCTCTCGAGCAGTTTCTGAATGGTAAACTCAGCAACTTGTTGATGCTACAACACTGAAAAAATTCTCCTGGCCATTCCAACCACTGCTGTTGCTGTTAACCACAGTGGTGAAGCAGGGGTTGGTTGGTTGCCTGCCCATGCAGCGCAATGTTGCTCTCCTCCCTAGTCCTTGCCAGGTAAGCAGATGGTACGTGAGGAAGAAGGCAGCAGCAACGGTGCCTATGAGGCAGCTCAGAGGGTTCCCAGAAATAGGAAGCCATACTGGTTTGCCTTGACTTAAGTCCTATCACATTGTTGATGCCTTCCTGCTCCTGCTCCCACAGAGGATAAGGACTGTGTGTCTTAAGGTTCAGACATCCCAGGAGACAAACTGACTTGCTCTGAGTCTTCTAAAAAGGTGGATCTAGTGCATTAGCTCCTGTCCCAAGAGATTCAGGCCCCTCATACATTGTTTGGAGAAGAACTGTTTCTATCTCCAAGGTCTTGAGCAAGTACACAATGCAGGGAATAAATCATCCTCCTCCTTTATCAGTTTCAACAGCCAAGGTGGCCAGACTGAGTTTCCACATCGCTTGAATCCTGTGTGTTTGAAAACATAAGTGTCAACCACTAAGTGGCACAGACCCACCCCCTCTTCTCTTCTGTATCATCTCCCAAGGCCCTTCCGACAATGCAGCCAAAGCCAAAGGACCTTTGTCTGACCACACGCTCCTTCCCCTTCTGGGACTGTCCTACAGTTGTTCAGAAAGCACCGCATCAAACCTGCCCTCTCTAACGGCGATTATACCCTGCCCAGTCCCTACATAGCAGCAGAGCCAT
Source organism: Pterocles gutturalis (assembly GCF_000699245.1). NCBI lineage: Eukaryota > Metazoa > Chordata > Aves > Pterocliformes > Pteroclidae > Pterocles > Pterocles gutturalis. The sequence goes on from NW_010102864.1 coordinate 143,087, forward strand.
GAGGACATGAAGCGGACAAAAAGCAGCACCTTTCTCTCCATCCTTTTCCACAGTGGAGCAAGAAGATGCAGTGTTACCTTCTCACCTAGTGAGACAAACACCAACCACCGAGCTCTCAGAGGGGAATCGGAGATTTTGACACAACAGCTCAAGGTCTGATGGGTACACTGCAAAACCCATAGCCCACATGAACTTCACATGCAGGGAGATCTGCCTGAATTTCTGATTCTTGGGCTTGTTTTCCTTCTAGGACAAGCAAATGGTAAGCCAACAAGAAGAAAGTTAAGTTTTGCAGTTTTTCTGCAGAAGAGGAACAGGACTGGTTTCAGCAGAGGCCCACTGAAGCTTAATTTCTTAAAGAAATAGGATATGTATAAAGCTTTTTGTGTGTAGACACACACTTGTTTCTTTCTTGCCCATAGTAGCTTAAGCACAATAGCTAGTTCAAAGCCAGTTTTACCAAACAAAATGAATCTCCAAAATACCACACGTCTCACAAAAATGACCAGGTTAAAGAAAGATCCTGAGAGGAAAGCAAAAACACCCACCCCTTATCTGATATTTCTCGAAAGCCCAAACACTGGAAAAACTTTCATCAATGCTCATTATCAAGGATGAGGCCCCATCCATTTGAAAACCCAGTGCTGTTGGTCCCACTGCTCCTTGCACCATTAGACTTTTAACTAAGGTTATTTTTGCGGTACAGCCATTTACCAGGGACAATCCCAGTTCAGAAACAGAGCTTTGCATTACAGAGTTTTGCCAGCCTACCCTACGGACATAGCCCCAACAGGGTTGGGCAGTCTTAAGCCTGTTGCTGCTTCAGCTTTCTTGTATCTGCTACTGGCCTTGACTTTGTGAATGGGACTGGACTCTTTAGTGTTATTCTGACCTCATGGAAAACCATATTTCAAAACCATGTGCAGGATCAGAACTGGATCTCCTCCCAGTCTCCATGACATCCAAGGGATACAGCTCTGCCTGCTGAGCAGGGTTGCAGTGAAGGCATTTTTCTTTAATTACTCGAACACCAACAGAGCTTGGGAAATAGCAGCCTCAGAGGGGAATGGTTGGGAAGAGAAAGCTAGGAACACATAATAGTAGGGAAACAGCCTCAGAAAAGATGGCAAAAAGTATGAAAAGTCAGGAGCTGCGTTAGGACTACAGTTGTGAAAAAGAAAAAAATTAGTGACAATGTGTTAGAACCCATCAGGATAAAAAAAGAAAAGTTCACTGACCAGAGCAGGGCTGACTCTCCTTGGTTGTTTCCCCTGGAGAAGCCTCTGAGAAATCACCGCTGGCTGTGCTGGGAGCCCCACACATGGGGCATAAGAGGGACTTGGATGCCTACTTTGCCATCCACCATCAATTGAACCATCAACAAGCTCCTTGCCTGCCCTCCAGGGCTTCCAGGCTCCACCTCTTGTCCAAACCCATAGTGAAGTGGGGCACCCACAGTATCCGTGAATATGAGCCCCACTTTTACATACTGCCAGTTGCCTTCGATAGCTCAGAGCCCTCTTGAACTTCAGTGCCAGATATGGAGTTATCGCCTGCCTCTGCCTATTACTCATCAGTAGAATAGCAATAGTAGCAATCTCTCAACTTTAGGTATTACTATTCTCATGGTAGACACTCACAATTCTGATAACAGCTATGTCCAGACTCAGCAGCACAAATCCCTTTCTCAGAATTCTCTACCATTATAAATTCAATTTAAGTAGTTTACTGCATAGATACAGATGGAAAAGAACTTCTGGAGAACTGAAACACCCACATACCCTCTGCAGAACCCTCCAGAAGTGCTGCAGCCCGCTCTCCCTACAAACCCACGTCACAGTCATGTCCCTGAGCACCATGCGCTGGAGCATTTTTATGTTCTGTCAATAATTCTCTCCAGCAGCTCAGCAAGTCTGGCAAAGCCCAAGGCTATAGCCACTGCTTTTTATGAGCATAATAAGCAGAGTTTATTTCCACACCACAGACATAAACATTTCCAGGATCCCAGCCACGTACACAGGGCACCTGAGACACCAGCAGCTGTCTCCAACTCCACTTGACCCCCTGAAAAAGGAGGCATGGAAAATGCTATCCCAGCAGGCATTAATGCAGGTTAATTAAACCTAAACGGCTCGGCAGGGGCACGGTGAATTGAGAAGTGGTGCTTCTGCGGGCTGCCCAGTGCACCAATCCCACCGTGGCATCATCGTTAATGGTTCTCACACAAGCCTCAGGGCTCATTTGCTTGACAAGAGCAAAGCAGTAATTTTACTGTTGAACACTTGCAAAAATGATGCCCTGACTGTTATGAAAAGTGACAGGCAAGTTATGTGAGCAGTTAACTGAAGGTTACTTTTTAGGGCCAAACCTCTGAATAGATCAGACGTCAATTAGTTCATGCATGGAAGGAGGAGAGGAAAGAAAACAGAGAAAAAGAAGGAAGGAAGAAAACAGAAGAGGGGAAAAAGAAATGGGGGGAAAAAAAGAGATGGACTTAATTGGTTTCCCTGAATCAGTGCTCTGAGGGACAGAAGGGGGAAGACTCTAAGCATGGCAGCCGCCTGCATTCCCCAGGGAGCTCCGACCATGACAGCGTGGCAGCTGCTGCAGCATAGGCAATGCAGTTGGAGCAGCAGGAAGAAGCTGAGGGTTCAGCACACGCAGGAGGAGCACCCTTCAATCTGCATCTCCCACAAGGTTTTGGGGCTTTTGCTTTTCTCTACATTCCTCAAGTGAAAACCTCATGAGAAAACTTTTGAGGTCCAACAAATTCCTTGATTTACATTGTGGACACTTGAAGAGGATCAAAATCATTCATTGAGTGAATGTACCTGGGCATCCTCCAATTCAATTTTTTTAGAAAAATATACAGAGTCTTTGAGACTCAGGAAAATGCTTAAAGAGAAATTTTCAGCTTTGACAAAATTTTCCCAGTAAAAAACCATAAATTAGTGAAGTTAAATATCCCGTTTGATTCACTCTAAATAAAAAGATGGGGTTTTCACCTTAAAATTACTGTCCTTTGGAAAACTGTAATTATACTAGGCTATAAAAGTGAAAGCTTTGTTTAAAAATAATGAAGTTTTTGTTTGCTCTTATGTAAAAGCAACGTGGAATCATAACTTTTCTTCCGAAACACAGAAAAGCAGATGGAGTCATCCCCCCACTGAAACGCCCTAGCCTTCCTTTTTCACTCAATGGCAAATGTGAGGAAAAGCAAGAAAATTGAACTCACAACATGCAAGCTGACTCATGAGCAAGAGCTTGGTGGAGCCTGACTGGCTCAGACAAAGCCCATCCCTGTCACCTGCAGGGTGAGGAACCAGAGAAGTCCTGTCCCTGTCCCCTGTGTGTGCTACCAAAGGGTTTAGCTGCTAATAACTGTTACCGCTCCGGCTGTTAGCTGGATAGACTGCTCTGTTGGGCTTCTTTAAGACAGTGTAGCATGAGCCCAGTGGTTCTCCGAATTTTGTACAGACTAAGATTGATGGAAGGGACAATAGGATTTCCCAGGAGAACAGGATTTCCCAGGAGTGAGACCAGGAAGAATTAAGCCTGTAGACAACAAACTAAATTCAAAGGTATAACTAGAGGTTTTCTTGCAGTTGGTGTGAACGGTCTCAGAAACAATTTGGGTCACCATTTTAGAAATGCTTTCTTTTATGATTAACAGTAAGAGAAAGAAAAACAGTCTGCTCACTTCTGTGTCCCTCCCAGCGCAGCTGTCACACTGCAGGACATTTGGTCTCAGCTAAGCATACACAGGTGGGTGACAGCCCCTCGCTGCTGCCATGTGGGTGCACCCAGGGACATGGAGCCAGAGCCCCAGGTCCCACAGCCCTGCGCCAGGCACAGCCCCGAGCCACCTCCTGCCAGCCTGCACCGTGCCAGGGGAGGCACCGAGATTAAAGCATACCATTATTTATTTCCAGATAAGTTCAGTTCTGGCCTTGACACGACCATAAACATTCGCAGCGCTGGGCTTAGGCTGAGTGAGTCTCTTGGGTCTGGGATGGGAATATTGCAGTTGGGAGCTTATTTGTCCAAATTCCCACTCTCCCCATTCACCCCCCTCCCCACCTTTTCTGATCTTTATCTTCCCAAGAAAGGTCAGCGTTTTGCCCGACTGTTTTGCTCCTGGAGCACACCCCAGGTTGGTTGGTATAAACAGACTTGATGCAGGCAAGGACGAAACCTTACAGAGAGCTCCCGTTGGCTTTCCGATCACATCCCGGACTGGCTGTCAGGCTCCAAAGGCAACAGGATTTATTGCACAAAAACGCAGCAGCAGCAGCTGCCCGTGAGGAGCCTATGGAGCTTCATGCACAGGAATAAAAATTTCAGGGCCGCTTGGAGATATGAAATATTTCTTAATTACTTTCTGTTCCAGCACAGCTCGAGGATTTTGCTGCTGTTGCTGTTCTTGGGGCTTATTTGGTAGTTTTGGCTTTTTTTTTTTTTTAATGTAACTGGTAGCAAAGCAAATTAATGCCAGCTGCCTTGCTGCGTCTCATAAAGGACTCACGATGGCTTTGCTTGTTGACTGGCTGCTCACGGAGGACGCTGGCACAGAGAGGGTGCCAGCCTCTGTCAGCATGGGATCATAAAAAAAAACATTAAAATCTCCTCCCCTGAGACATTTCTCCATAATGGCTTTGCAGAGAGTTGCATCATTGTAATGCTTGCTTAAAAGAAGCCTGGACAGGCTGCTTCCATTGATTCCTGCCTACCCCTGCCAGATCATGTGTTTCACTAACACTCCTGCTGCTCAGCAACATTCGCCCTTTGGACTGCAATTCCTATGGTAAAATTTTCCCAATCACCCTTAAAAGTTAAGCCTTACTCCCCTCCTCTTCCTCCTGTTGCCTCTCAAACAAAGGTGGTGTTTTCCACTGCCAAGGCGAACACCTAAGACACAAAAAAGTCCAGTGGGTGCTAAACTAAATTTGTTTCCAAGCTGCTGCTTGGTGGGTCCTGGGAGAGAAAAGGGGGAAATCTCCAGGAAAAATGAGAAATCCCAGAGACTGAGATTCCTCTGGCTACTCCTGGATGGTACCCTTGCACCAGGTAAATGCAAGACCCAGAAACAGAGCTAAAGACTCCAACATCCCTCATTCCGTGCAGCTGAAGAAAAGAAGAGAAAGTCTTTTCCTCACCTTCTCACACACCTTTTTCTTCTACTTCACGTGTGAACTAAGGTAGCACTCACAGTCCAAAAACCTTCCCACCCATGCCACAGCTAGTGAGCCAGCTCTCAACTAGGGGAAATTGATTCTGCATAATTGTAAAACATAAAACCCTGGACATGACCTTAGAGCAGTGAGTCTCTGAGACAGAGAAGTGACACAAACAGGATTTGCTTCCCTGTTACCAGAACGGCTCAGATCTTTTTTCCTGAAAATGACACACTTTTTTCCAGCACATCAGGTTGGGGAGGAGAGCAGGGGTGGGCAGCTGGATGGAAAAGAGAATGACAATTCTGCCAGGACAGCCCAATGACCATGGTAGGTCGTGTTTTTTAATCTTTTCTAGGTTAAACACAGGCAGTTGTGTCTTATTATATTACATTATATAATATGATTTGCTGATATAGTTTGATAGGCTGAATCCAAGAACATGGTGACTCATGTAGGAAATTGGAAGCCTCCTTGTCTCCAGCACAGTGTTTCCGGAAGCTAGAGTGAATCAAATTGATTGTATTTATTTAGTTATTTTTATTATTTTTGTAAATAACTATTTAGTTATTTTTAAAGTCTGTAAGGGAAACCTCCCAGATTTTAGAGGAGGAGGGAATCTACAGGTTTGTGTGTGCAACAAGATCCTCTGAAATAAAATAACTTTAGGAAATGTCCAAAAAATAGAACAAGAGGAGAATGGAATGTCACCAAAGGTGGGTGTCAGAACGCCTGGGTTGCAGTCCCTGGCTCCAGCACTAACTTCAGAGAAAGGCAGCTATTCCATGCAAAGAATCCCGGCTGCCAAGAAGTTCCTTGCTTTGGGAGATGAATGCTTTTGACAAAAAGCCTGAGCTTTTCTGCAATCCACCCCCCTAACATCTGGCCATCTCTGTTTGCCCAGACATAAACATCCACTTCACAGTAGCATTGTAAATCTTAATTAAGATCTGTAAACTGTAGATGAAAAGGATTATATGAGTACACAAGTATCAATATCAGGTATAGCCTCTGAGAAGCACAGGCTTTCATGCTGTACCATGCACAGCAGCATTGAGAAACGTATGAATGTCACAGCATTATTGATTTGGTAGCTACTAAAAAGCTCCAGGATCCCTGGCAATAAAAGCGTGATAATGAGAAGTAGCCAGGATAGCGTTATTTCTGCAAAGAATATTTACATTCACTGGGACTAGAGCATAAGCTGTATTTATCACTAGAGAGGTGAGGGCTTGTTTGAATGCAAAGGATTAGCCAAGTTAATTTTGCAGAAAATGTGGTGGCTGTGGTTTGCCTTTTTAGCACTGGCTGCAAGGCATCAGTGGAAAGGAGCAACTCCCCCAAAAGTGAATGCTGCAAAATGAAAACAAAAGCTATCAGAATTGTCTCTAACTGCTATTTGTCTTTTGGGTTTTTTTTTTTGGTTAGGCAAAGCCCTCAAATTCTCAATGCCTATAATACCAAAAGCTTGGTCTATTTAGACTCCAAAGGTGCAGGAGCACAACTTCATTACAAGGTGAAGGAAAAGCAGAACATTAAATTGCTCTAATGAGTAGTTACTATTTAATGAAAAAGAAGATGAAGTATTACTTTAGGAAAGCACAAAGTGTTGGAGATGTCTCTTGAGAGGGCAATATAATGTAATTAAGGCCAAGTGCAGTGATGAGCAGAGCTACCTCAATGATGTATGTTGTCTGATACCACCTCCCCACTCATCCCCCTCTCTGGCCTCTGTGTAAATGAGGACACAGCTCTAACGAGCTGCCTTCTATGATTTGCCAGAGCACGGTATTTCCAAAAGCAGAAAGAAGGACAGTTAGCAAACAGCATTAGCTCTCCTACTGAGAGAGAGGGGACAGATGCTGCTGTGCTTTAATAGAGGCTACATGAAACAAATGGCAGCTTTGGTCCTGCAGGTCATTAGCATAGGTACAACCATAAATGCCATTGTTCCCTACTGCTGCCATAGGGCTCTCACTCATAGAGCAGAAATCCTGCCAAAACCATCCTTTGAGCTCATGACATTTTGGACAAAAGGTATCCTCACGATGCAGCAGGGACCCTGTGAAGTCTTGCTTGCCACTGACACACGGGCTGGAGCTGCATCCTCCACTGCTCCTGCCTGAGGTCTCACGGGGGATGTTCAGTGCTCAGGCTCTGACAGACGAGGCAGTTTGCTCTGACATTTCAAAACTTGGAAACTCTTATTTTGTCTTTGTTTTTTTCTTGTTACATGAGTGTTTCTCTCTTCATTTATCTATTTTCTAGATGAATCTACTCTCATTGCTGCCATACATGTTCAACATGGGAGGAAGTAAAGGAAAACTTTTCACCTTCTAAGGATCCTGAATAAGTCGGCAATGATTACACTTACTCTGGTAATACTGTGCAGGCAGAGAACTTTTGTGTTGTTGAGGGAAAAAAAGCAGAAAGCAAATTCATCCAATGTTTCTTGTCTTGGAAAAGCTTTCAGATCCTGCTGGCAGAAAGTTTATAATCCTCTGCAGGAGATCCCAGCTGGGTGATATTTTCCTGTCTCTCAGACACAAATACCATGTAAATTCTCCTAAATTACTTGGTAAATAAGAAAGATAGGCTTGGTAAATACACTATCACTACCTAACACAGTAATTATATATTCTGCATCCAGGTACTAATTATATTGCCTTTCGATTACTCAGTGATTACACTTTGAAGTAATTGCCGTGACACCTATGCACTCTGGGTGATAAAGCAGCAATACTCCTGTATGCATTCTAGAGGAAACTGGCTTCCCTACAACCACCTTCCCCCAACACTTTATCTCAAAACCAGATCTGGACAACTCCCAAGGAGCAGGGCTATGCAAAAAGGAACACGCCCTTCCTCCTAGCGTATTGGTGGGCTGCAGATATTCCTCCACTGATCATCCCTTGAAGACCTCTGAAAGCAAGACACTCACTTAACATCAAGGGATCCAAAAGTCAAAAGGGCAAAAAGCATGATGAGGAGTCAGGAGGCTTTGAAGACTAAAAGAGGAGCTATGGTGGCTCCAGAGAAGCAGCAGAGCAAGACAGCTAGCCAGTGCTCCATGTGTGACAGCACTAAGAGTGACAAACAAGCACCCACCCACACTGGCAGGTCCAGTGCCGCGTACATATTGCAGCTCTACTACAGAAGCAGTCAAGCCCCGCGACTGCAGCTTTACTGCTCCAAAACCAGGAGATTCTTCACCATGAGGCTAAGACTGACACACTCCCCAGGATGACTGATGGCATCAACTCACAGGATATATACCCGGATAACATATAACCACAACGCAGATGCAACTCATAACGCAGGAACCTGAGAAGGCTCAAAACGCTCACACTTGGAAAAGCACTGCTTATCATCCTCCCAAGACTCAAGTAACCAAATCCTATTGCTAGGACATGTTCAGCAAATAATTTCTTCAGTCATGATACTTGGTTAAATAAATCAGAGGGGAAAAGGCAGGAAAGGATTTTTTAAAACAAAGACTACTGCCATCTACAGCTATTTGCCTTTCCCATCGCCTCCTGAAGCTCATTTCTGATCATATACACTATTCCAATTCTCCCTGCATCCCAGAAAGATGACCCTTTTTAATTGTAGCAAGTGTTAGAGATTTGCTTCTGCCAACCTTTTCAGACCAGCCCTGAAAGCTCAGAAGCAACCTGGGCAGCATTTTTAAGAGCTCAGAGTTCTGTCACTGTCCCTTAACAACACTTAAGCGAACGCTAATAGGTTAGCATGTTAAATATTGCTTCTTTCTTGCTTGAATCAGATGAGAAATATTTCAATTACAGTATTCCCATGGAAGATCCCTACCCACTCCAGCTATTATAAGGCAGGCTGCAATCATCACATATCTGCCTGCTCATAGAGAAGATCATAGTCGTTCAGAGTTTTTGTTTTGTGAGTGCTCTGTGCCTGATTCAAGACAAGGAATCCTCTGGGAGATCACAATGCAAATAATAAATAAAGTCTCCAAGCTTTCCAGGTCTTACCTACAGCTTACTGATATAGGTGGGAGTTTTCCATCAATTTCAGCACATACAGGGTCCAGCCCCTACAGTAATATCCAGCTAAATACAGTACTCAGGGAAATCACCATGAGAGTTTATTAATAAATCTGATGATGAGTTCATTGTATACTGTAGAAAGAGAGGGAAGGAAGAGAGAAACTGCATACTGTCTGAAAAACATGCCCTTCCCCATTAAAATTACCCTTCCCCCAAGAGTATAATTATCAAAAAAAACTGGTCCAGTGCATGCTTCTATGGAGCAAAATTATCTACTACTCTGCAGAGAAAAACCTGTTACTGGGCTTGTATTTCTGCACCTGATCATGGCTTTGGCCACCTGGCATCACCCTGCCTGTAGGACACAGCTTGGGGTCACAGCCTACTGCTGTCCAGCTGCAATCAGCACCACACCTTGGGGGTTGATTCCTCCCTCCTTTACACCAGTGGAAGCCGATACTCTGCATGGATGATGACACTGATACCACTGTGAAGCCAGATAATCCAGCTTCTACTAGAAGCTGCAAAGGCAGATAATCAGGTGGGTTCAGCCCTCCCTGACCTGCCTTGCTCCGATGGCAGCATCTTCTCTGTGTGCCCTCTCCGTATGTATCCACTTCTGTATGACTGACACCATTCCCAGATAAATAAAGGAAGCTGCCAGAGGCAAGATATAATCCACGTCTGGAATTTACAGAGGAAGTTCTCCATTATGGACTTTAAAAGGAAACAATTTTTACCCAGGAGAGTTTCAGGCTGGAATTCCCCTAAGATTAAAACATAGAGCAAAGCAATCCTCTCAGTAGAGATGCACAGAGATATTGTCTCCCAAGGGCTTAATTAAGAATGTTCTCCTCCTACTTTGCTAGCCACATCAATTGTGGTAAGTTCTGACCTTTTTCTTTGGCAAGACCTGGAGAGACTTGGCCGGCTGAACCTGAGCAGTAGCTTCTTCCTGCCCCAAACTGCGCTGTGAGGAGTGATGAATACTGACATCTCCTGCACTTGGGCTGACCTCAGCCAACACTCATCCTGCTGGGAAGCCTTATCACTTGCGGCAATGATGACAGTTGAACACAGACCACATTTTAACCTACTGCAATGCTCTCACTGAGATCTTCCCACTCCCACGTCATAAACCTCCAGCAAAAAAATAAAAAAGAATGTCCAGACTTGCCTTTAGAAACTTTTCTCTTTGTGTACCCATCAGCAAGAAGGTGGCACTGCTTAAGCTGCTTACCACAAGGCAGGTGTAATCCTTGTCCAGGTTCTGTCAAACCTGAAATTCCCTGGTCAGTTCCTCTTTAGCAAACAAAAATGAACTGGAAGGATCCAGCCTGCACCTCTGCTAAATGGATGGCAAGGGGCTCCGCACCTGGAACACGCAGTTTCACCCTCTGTGTCAAATACATTCGGCCTTATTAACATTTTATCTGTGTGCCAGAGCAAGAGACTTGGCAACCAGTCAAGAATCATCTTTCCTGGCATGGGACACCCTGCTGCTGCAACAGCTCTGATGAACTTAGGGACAGGTGATTGGCAGCAAGAAAGAGACCGAAGACGGAGATGTGGAAGACGGGATGGGGAGAAGGGAGCAGGCAGGCTCAGGACTGGGACCTCGGGATTCAATGATGCACACTTGCATGAATACAGGTCTAGATTTTTCAATGCCAGAGGATCCTGAACTTGTTTTCTTCAAACACTGGCTTAGTAAATGGCTGTCTGCTTCTCCCTTTGTGTCTCTGAAAGTACAAGGTACTAGCACTTATCTGCACGAGAGGTCTGATCATTGGCCAGCGCTCACACAGCACTGTGAGAGGAAAAAGCTTCTCCCTGCAAAATATCCCCCGTCCACAAGAACCTCCTGAGCACCTTAGTTCAGGAGAAATGGAAAACAGCAAGTGTAGATGGGAGACTGCAGATGCCATGGATCAGTGCTGATGACATGCTCTATCTTGGACAGATTCAGTAATGAAAGGGAGGGATTGCTCACACCACTTCGTCATGAGACTTGGTGTGGCCTGGTCAAAGGAATCTGATGGAAAATCTGGTGCCCCATTTATTTATGTGCTTATAAACTTACTCTCATTAAATTATTTGGTGCATCGGAGTCAGAATAACAAGAGGTGCAAGTGACCAAATTTGGGTCTGGACAAGCATCAGGAGTGAAAAGAGGTTCCCCCCATCAGTTCACAGACCAGAAGAATTGGTTAAACATAACATGCACCCAGTCCCTTCTTCAGGGACTTGATCTGGGGCCTGTTACATATCCAAACATGAAATTAAAGTAGAAAATATACCATTAAATGTCTCCTGATATATTCAAATACCCCAGCACCGGACTGGGTGTGATTAGTTAGTATAATTTCTATTGACATTAATTAATTGGAACACCTAGAGTTAAAAAAAACAAAAAAGCTCTGCAATTGCACTGCTTAAATAGCTTACAGTATTACCAGCTAGGGCAAAAGGGACGGATGAGGAAGCTAGTGACTAAAATTGATACTTAATGATATAGCAGTCCAAATTCTACAGAATTCAGAATGGTGGTAAAGAACACCAAAAATTGAGTAGCAAAACCACACTGCAGGGCCAAAGTGAGGTGAGCCATCAGTGTCAGGCATGCAGACTGTCAGCCCCAGGACAGCTGGGTTGTCAAGCTGGGGGACAGCAGCAGTGTGATGACAGGAGGGTCAATGCCTGCCACCAGCCACGTGACTCTTTGAATTCATTAGTGTAATAAACATCACACCAGGAAATTGCAATAGAGGCCAAAATGTAGAAGGAGGAGAAGAGAAACAAAAGGGAGCTTGGGAGAGCATCCTGATGAGCAGAGAGAAGTCCACACTACGAGGACAGCTGCAAGTCAAAGCACACGTGGCCCACTGCAGCATTTTCCTACTGGAAGTTGCTCATCTTGCCTGGTTTCCTAAGGAAATGACAGTTACACAGTCACGCTCCGTGAGTGTGTGTCTGTCTGCCCTACCCATTCCAACTCAATTCTACAAAGTGGCACAGTCTCAGAGATCACAGAATCATAGAGTAGTTTGGGCTGGAAGGGACCTTAAAGATCATCCAGTTCCAACCTCCCTTCCATGGGCAGGGACACCTCCCACCAGACCTGCATGTTTGCAAGAACAGGAAGACAAGGATTTTCTGGGAGCAGCTGGGTCGCAGTGGGGTCACTGAACACACAAGGTCTCAGATATTCTTCATTAGTCTCCAGAGAAGCCATACGAGGTGTTTGACTCCTGTGTTTGGCTGCTTGTGGAACAATAGCTTTTCTTTACCATGATTTCTATGAAGTTATGCTGCATCCCTGTGGCCTTCTGCAGGGGATAAGAGACTCAGCTAACCTGCACCTTGGGAATCCTCAACAACATGAGGAGTCACAGCACGCTGCTGCCAGAGGACTTACTAAGCCATGGAAGTGTCAACACACAAAGTTGAAGGAATTACCAGGTTCTCCCAAATTAGTTTTTTCCTGGTGAAGCATAATAATGCTTCAGCATAAAAGCAACAGAAAATATCTGCCTTTAATTTCTTTTTCCCACTAATTTATTGACATCATGGAAACATAAGCATGGCAGAACATTAGGGTCATTCTCAAATCCCCACTCATCTCATAAATGAGGGAAATTACATTTTTTTCTAACCTAGGAAGGTGTCTGAATCAGTTACAATATGTGAATGTGTGACCTGGAGATCCCAACAGCCCCAGAGCAAAGCAAGTGCACTTAACGCCTAAATTACCTCTGATAGCATGCAGGGGAGCACATAGACTCTACCAATCTGAATCCTCCTCTCAACACAGGTAACTCAATACAAACCCTCCAAACTAAGTTTCTAAGGAATTAAAATGTAGTTCCTTAGCCCATCCCTTAAAAAACCTACTTGTAAAATGAATATATTGATCCTCCTGGTGAAACAGAGGAGCATCCCTTGGCCTGTTGTGCTTATCTCCTATCTTGCAGCACAACCACCTTCTTAGCTGTGTACTTCAGCGCGTAGGTCTCACATCAGCTCAGCTCAGATGGGAGGCATCTTTGAAGACACACCTAAGCCTAGCTTGCAGTAGTCTCTCCTCAGCCTGCCTTTTGCAGCATGCTGCATCTCCAGCCAGCTTCCCTCTGTGTTAATTTATTTCTCCTTGTCAGTTCTTCAAGATGCAACTCTGTCCAAGGGATTTCCCTGTCTAGGCTGACTTGGGGAGAAGGACTGGAATAACAGCAAAAGAGGAAAAAGTTCCTCAAAGGCTGAAGATGACGAGGCACTAAATTCAGTTGGCCTGAAGCTTTTTTTCAAACCCTACTAGTGGTTAATGAATCTGCATCTTCCCACTGCAACTGCAGGCTCATAAAGATCCAGTTCAGTGTTTCCCTTTTATTCACACTGACGATAATACAACTAATTGTAGTCTTCCTGCCCACTGAAAATTGAATGAAGAAGGAAATCTGCATACTGACTGAACATGCAGCCAGGGAGAATAATAAATGAAAATCAAAGACCCAGTTCCCAAATGACTGTATGCAAACGAATCAAGTTTGCATGAGAATTCACACTTTCAATCACCACTGGAAGTCTGCCGTTGATAACATTTTTCTGGTGAAATTGATACAAGCATTTGATCTTTCTCAGGAGAAAATCTGTGATGTTCAAGAGCGCACAAACTCGTACCCCTTCCCAAAGCACCCAGGCGGTGAGCCCAGGAAGAACCCAGCTTTGGTTGCGTGAATTCCACATGCAGCATTCCCTTGATATCAGCCTGATTTATGTGATGACTTCCCAAAAAAAGAGATAATTATGTAGATTGGGATTATTTATTTACACAGCCCGGCCATATTTGGAATGAAACCGGAGCCCCCAATCTGCTCAAATTCCCCTGCAGAGCTGATGTAGAGGTTCCCTGTCAGAACAGATAGAGCATGCGCCTGTCACACTGGCTCTCCCTGGAAGTGAAAGGACATTATTCAGGCATGAATCACTTGAATCAGGGCTGTGTCTGTCCCAGAAGCCTCATCAGCTCCGAGCCGCTGTGCACTGCTGCTGTCGGTCACAACGGCAGGCGCCGCCGTGGG
>NW_010102864.1:157391-207707 GCF_000699245.1 Pterocles gutturalis
GTTTGGAGGCACAGCTCCCTGCAGTCAGCCGCACGGACATGCTGGAGATGTATCACGCCCAGCCCATGGCAGTCTGACAGCAGCCTGGTGTCTGCCTGGTCTTTCAAGAGAAAAGCAGAATGAAACAGTACCACAGCTCAGATGCAGTTTTCACAATAAAATACCATGAATGATGTTTGCAGCCTGTTGCCACCTCCTAAACCAACATGGCCAAATACTGGTGCTGGTTTTCCCATCTAGACTGGTTTCTGGAGCATGTCCTGATAGGTTTTGTATAACCTTTCCAAAAGTCTCCTGGAGCCACCTTTCTCATCTAGTGATCTACTGACTGTTCAGAAGTGAACAGGATACTCTTCACAATGCAAGTCTGCAGGATTTCCCCAGAAATACAATTTCACTGGAGCTACCAATGCTCCTTACTTCTAAAGAGTCAAGGATAAAGCAGGGAGGTGACTGGAGGTGAAGTTCCTGATATAATAAAATACAATGGTTTTTAAAGGCACCTTGAATGGGAAAGGTGTTCTACAGTGGTTCTTAGATCACTTTTACTCCCTTGCCATCACTCTTCCCATCATCCTGGGCATGCTGGACAGAGCAGCTATCAGGCTGTTGTAACCTGTGCTGTTCGAAAACAGGCTTTTGTGATTTCAACATTCAGATTTATTAGATTGCAGACTGACCTGGACTTTCACTTCCAGCTTTCTGCCCTTTTATGCAAGAAGACATCTATTTAACCCTTTAGCTGAGCTGTGTCTTCTCCTGGAGCTGTGCTCCATCGCTGGAGCAGTGCCAAGGGGATGGAGCTGAGGCTACAGTCTGACCTTACACATTAAACACAAGTCACACGAGTAACTGAACCATTTGTCTCTACAGGGGGGCCCTGTACCTGCCAGAGAGGAGCAATTAAAAGAGCAAGTGTCCAGAGAGCTACAGAGACAGAGGAAACGGAATATACTTGGTAGTGCTGGAGTAGTCTTCTTCACAAAGTATCCAAGTTACATTCCCCATTAGCTTTACTTCCCTCCCATCAGCCCTACAACCCAGTGAAAAAAAAGGGTGAAAAGCAGGGCCAGAGCAAGACTGGAGCACAAGACTCACAGCAGGGAGGTGCTGATCTCACACACAACCTGCCTGTGCTCAGGAGGGCAAGTCCACCTTGGGAGCTGGGCTCCTGTGTCCACTGACCAACATTCCCCCTCCCGTTCCCCCAGGGGTTTGCTGCCCAGGGACACGCTTGCAGCCTGTTACTAATTTGGATTTGTCTCTCCGGTTCACTTCACTTACTTGCCATGGGGGGAGATTAAAAAACAGAAGAAATCAAACCTAGAAATGAATATTTTTTTTCACTTGGTGCTGGACAGAGCTCTAGCAGGAGTGGAATATCCTCTGAACATACATCTTTCTGGAACAAAAAGAATTGCCCATTCCCTTCCTATGTACAAACTTTGGTCAGGAGAGGGGGACCACACTTTCTAATAGCTAAGATAATTCATTTGGCCATAAGCCCAGCACCAGGGCTAGAATTAGGGTCAGAAAAATGGCCAGCATTGGTACCCATCTGCAGAGGACGTGCTTCTATCCACCTGAGAAGACAACATCTACCTGGCTCTCTTCCAGTTGTGCTCCTTTCCCCCCTGAGGGCCTAGAGTCTCCTCCATAAAATTCTCATCACAACAAATTTTGAGCAGCCTGTTGTGACAAGATCATTTTGAGTGCTGTGTGCCCAGTGCCAGCCCGCCCCGGCGATGCTCCGGGTCAGGGCGAACCTGCGGCTGCCTCTGGCTCAGATGCAGGAGCAGACATCCCTGCCTCGCTCCCATCATCCCTGGGCGGATAAACATTTCATCTAACTGTGGAAATGACAATACAAACTCTTTCTTAAAAGCAGATGGTATAAAAATAGACAATGACTACAAAACCTGTTCATGAAACTAGCTTCTCTGAAGATGGAAGTCCATAATTTCTAATGTTTCCTGGAAAAGTCAGGGAATGATTTTTAATGAATAGAAAAAAAGTTTATTTTTCTACTGTTGAAATATTTTAATTCACTATTTACCCCCCAAAAAATATTGCCTAGGAGTTTGTGGCACATTTCAATTCAACGTTATATGTAGATTTGTTTTCACTTTGGAACCAGAGGATAGGAATGTTATTAAAAATTAAATTTGGATTAAATGACCTAAAATAAGACACAGTCATTTGGGGTGAAGTCAAAAGTTTCAGCTAGACAAAACTGAGTACTTATGAAGGGGTTTCACTGTCACCCCCCCCAAAAAAAAAAAAAAATCTGTTAACTTATCAGTATAAGATTCTTCTTGATTCTTCTCACTCAAAACCAAAAAAATCTGCAGTTCTTGATAGATGCTGTTTTATCTTCCCACTACCATAGAATACAATGCTGACTTGGAAGACACATGAATTTGTTGGTAGCACACCAACATGGAGAACAAGAAAAGCTTTGAAATACTGGTGGAGAAACAAGCTTAACTTGAAGACTTTCTGAATTGATACCACCACAAGCTGGTAGAAAAATAATGAGCATGCAATGAAAAAACTCATAAAATAAAGGCAGAAAAAGAAAAAAAAACACAGAAAAAAACAACAGGAAAACACTGTGCAAAAGCTTTAAAAATTCAAAACATTTCAGCCATATGCTTGGACCTAAGGGGATTTTCTAAGAAGAAATGCATCTCAATGGGACATTCAGAACTCCCCCAGGAGAGCAATTCTGCATTGTGGAACATTTTCTGTTCTTTAGCCGGACTGCTGATTTGTATGTGACCTGTACAGTAAAACTTCTATGCCACCTTTCATTATGTGTTTTAACCCCAGATGGGAATGGCTCAGCAAGCTTAAGTGATTAGCTGTATCTGTCAACACTTTTAATAAAATAATTCCTGTCCTCATGACTATACGTCATCACAGTTTCATTAGTCTGAGCCAGTTGTAACAAACTATTCTGCAGAACCATTTCCAGGCACCTGCAGCCAAAGAGAAAATAGCAAGTTTCTCCTCCTTTCTTCTCTTTTTCCCTCTTCCTTTTTCTCTCTAAGTGACAGAGAGATAGATGGACAGATAAACAGACAGATATCCACCCTAGTGACTGGGAAATTATTTCCTATTTTTTCTTGCAATATGGCAGCTCAAAGCAGCTCTCATCAGAAGCTGGTAGATGGTTGCAGTACCTGGGATATAACTGTGTCTGTGCAGTCTTGCACTGATCCAGACAAAATGGAAATTAGCTTTCTTGAGTGCTTCTTCCCTCCCAGTGAGCATACTGGGAACCTTATCCTTAACTCTGTGCGCAGACATAAAGGAGGGTTTGCATGCAGGGTGCTTGTGCTGGTGTTAATGCAGCTCTAGGAGGGGGTTATTTGCTTCCTTTCCAGGGCCAGCTGTGTGACTGGATTATTTTATTTGTCGGTCAGGCCTGAGGTTACCTTCATGACTAGGCAGGATTCCAGCCATGAGGAAAGGAATGATTTTTACTCTAACAAATCTGGACTGCATCTGCACTGAGAGCAAAGGCGTTCGTAATGGAACACGTAACCTAACAGGCAACCAGTCCCTCCTTCCTCTGCCTCTCTCCCTGGAGATGGCACAAAGTCATCTTGGCAGGGTAGAGGTACTGCAAGTGAAGAATGTGTATTAACACTGCAGAGATGAGATGTCACGACCAAAATGCCAGGGGGGATGGCAGGCTGCAACCAAAGTGCCTCAGAGGAGACATGAGTGGAAGACCAGCCCTGCAATAACAAGGAGGTGCTGCAAGACCTCTTCTGAGTGACTTGACAGAGCAGCGTGGGAAAACCCCTGTGCAGCATTTCCCAGATGTCTAGTTGTCTCTAGCTAGCATCATCAGTCTCTGAGCGCCTTGAGTCAGACAGCACTTGTCTTGCTCCTTCTGCTGCTTTGCTGTGTCCCACCCAGATGATGCGGAATGTGCCAGTCAAGAGTGGAGAAGCATCATGGTTGCCTAGGCAATGCCTTTGCCATGCACAATAAATAAAATAAAAGACACCGGTTTGGGTCTGCATCGCGCTCACCACTGCAGTAACTCCCTACTGAAAATTCCGCTCCTCCCTCAACACGTACACGTATGCACACACGCACAAGTGCTGGTGCATCCCTCCTGCCTTTCACTGCGGGAAACTACCTCCTCCAGCTCACTCGCCATGTAAAAGAGCAAGAGAGGGAGAAGAAAACACATCCAAAACCGCATTCAACCAAGCCCACTCCTTCCTGCATCTTCACAAACAAACAAAGCGGGGGAGGAATCCAAGACCCTAAGACAAGGAGTTCAAGCCCCTGGTATTGTGAACCACTGCAGTGAAACTTCTTATTAAAATGTAAAGGGAAATAGACTCATATACACATATCAAAACAAAAAACAAGCCACCAGCCCACCACCCTGCTCAAAGCGGGTTTCTGTCTGCAGGACACTGCAGACCAGTGCTCGCTGCGGGCAAGCAGCCACTGCCTGGCCAAGCGCGATGGCGTTGCTCGTTTTTCACTCTGACACTGCTGCAGGCTCCACAAGGCTCCTTGACTTGCAAGGTGATCAGAATATTGAGTACGATACTGCAGTACCGAGCCTGGCACCCAGCACGGCAGTAGAGCGACTACTTCCCTCCCCTCCCCGCCCCCTTTCTCACTCACACGCAAGGAAAAAAGGAAAAAGAAGGAAGAACAAACCCCCCCAATGACAATGAGATTCCAGGCATCCAACACCCCCTCATACATCTTCGGAGAAGGGACCTTGGCTCCATTGTCTCCGATCCTTCAGCTCACTTCACAAGTGCCAGAATGTGTCCCTCGGTCCCCTCCCAATGCGCTCACACCCTTTTTAATATGCATGCTTTTGCTACGGAAATGTAACCCCGGCAGTACATTGTAAAGATGGTCGTGCTGCAGGAACACTGCAGTCCTCCTCTGCCTGTTAATATGCAAATAAAATTCCTGGAGAGAGCAATAAGTCATCATCTACTCCCCATGACAGAGCCTATGGCTTAGACCAGCTGCTAGGGTCAGATCCTGCAACAGGACCCAGCCTCATTCTCCTCACTCCATTCACCCGCAAACTCTTGACCCTCGGTACCCATTGATGAGGTAGGAGCAACTCTGTCCTGATTGACAGCCTAAAATCCCACCTTAAACCTGAAGCCACTTCTAACCAGTGCAATCAGAAAGCCATGGAGGTTGAGTTTGAGTCAGGGAAATACTGCCAGAGTTGGGTCTCAAAGGGCATGGATTGATTGATTGCCACAAAACACCTGAAAGGGACAACATCTATCAACCTGTTGCTTGCCCTACTCCTTCTACTGATCTTTTCTCTCAGCTGCCAACTCTTCATGCTCTGTCCTTGGGTCTCTTGGACCACTTCTCTTGTCCCATCCCCTGTCTGGAATATACTCAAGCCACAAGCTTGATTCCTGCCTTCCTGCAATGAAGGGTGAGTCATCAAAAACACCTTCATAAAACTTCCCTGACACTTGTGAGCTGCTTTACCTAATCTAGTTGGGCAGATTGCGTGCAGAACAAATTACCTTTCTTATTTCTGAGATTTCTTAAGAACTCATGTCCTATATTCAGGATGGGATAGTCAGTGAAATTCAGTCCCAAAAGGGTTCAAGGTCCAATGGCCTATTGCCATTGTACTTCTGAGATCAGAAGCATCCTGCATGATCAAATATCTTCAGGATACTTAAGCATACTCCACATTCATCTATAGTTCTTATTATTTATTTATTTAAACTAAATAAGATGTCTCTGAAAAGCATTTAAATTTACATAAATATTGTGGAGAAGAAAATTTCATGCTGCTACCTGACTAATCAGTTACACGCTAGCAAAACCAGCAATAACAGCACAGCAGAGGTACGATCCTCTCCCCCTCCTATTTGTATTGCTTCTTCTGGATAGCTTCCTATTGATCAACTGAATGACACAGCAGAATTTTCCATCTCAAATTAAAGAAATTCATTTGCTGATTCAGTTTTAGAAAACGTTCGTAATAGGTTTCAGTGTCAAAAAGGCACCATTTCATTGACCAGTTCTGACTCAAGAATATTAAACTAATGCATTCTGTTCTTATTCCTTTCAGTAGCAAAGGAATGTTACAAAAATTGAGACTGGAAAACTACATCATCGTTATAAATATCTGATAGGAGATATTCTGAACCCATAAAACATTTCTCTGGTATGAGCTGGGGACTGGCAACATAATTAGCTCTCTCACCGCTCTGCCTTTCTTTGACAAAAGATGTGTTCATGTGTGCTACGGATCCCTCCTTCCCCTGATCCTTCCTACCTCTGGAGTTGCTCAGGAGAGCTCATTGCTGCCCGTGGTGAATCAAAATGTGTTATCATCAGGCTAAATGTGCTATTGAGTTAATTAAATGTCACACCTCTGATAACATTAATTAGAAGCATTTTGGACTAATCTGAACACACATCCTTCACAAAACCTGAAAAACCTGAAAAATAAGCAGATATTTTCATCTGGGTAGATTTTGTTGCTGGAAATGCTTAATCCATTCATTCATTACTAATATCCAACGCATTTTGTACATCCTAAGGCAGCAGGTTCTTCCTCACTTTTTCATTCTGTACCAGGCTGTACAAAACACTTGCAACGCTCAGCTGTATCCCATGCTTGGGAGCTCAGGTTCCCAAGACAAGGTTGGACCTGTACTTCCAGGACATGGCTCTCAGCACATTGCACTCTGCAAATCAAGGACAGCAGCTTCAGGCTGTGGGTTGTCTGTGGTACACGGGCTGAGACCATCCCAAAGTCATCATGGAGGTTAATGTTATCCAAGTTTGCATAGTTCAAGGTTCTATTCCTGCTCCTACTTAGCAATTTCCACACCTTGATTTTGAAATGAGAGAAGTTCCTAACCCAAAGCAAATCTCAGCTAAAAAAATCCACACCTTGTTAACCATGGACCAGACAATTTTCCAAGCCAGGTACTACACTACCCGTAAATTCCTGTATGCACTGCAGACCTTTTCTCAGACAAAATTGCATCTCCCTTTAGCCCATCAATCATCTCTTATTTCATCTCCCCCATGGCAGGTTAGTGCTCACCAACACAGCCATTTCAGAAGCAATCTCAAGAATTTCCTTCTGAGGAATACAAACCCAAAACTTATTTGCAGGGTTTCACTGCAGTATGTCGCATGCTCTCTTGAAACCCTGACATTGCCGTCCTCCTATTATACATTGGAATTATATTTTGCATCTTATCAGGAGTCTATTTAGCCATTTGTTACTGTGCAAAGGACATGAAGTACTAAATAAAAGACATCCTCCACAACACAGGACAGGTGGGCACTCTAGATGCGAGCCACTGGTCGTATATTTACTAATAACCGCTGGGCTGCTTCTCTACGCATCTGCTTATGTCAGGGTTTCCTTGTTTTTTGAAACCAGTCTGGCTGAAGAACAGATACAAATCACACCTGATTAAGTTCTCCATTCTATAACAGAGAAATAACTAAAATAAGATAGAAACAACCATTCCCCTGCCAGCTGGCTGGAGCCTGAACTGCAATGCACACTCGCAGTGGATTTTTTTCATGAGAGCCCATCACCTTTTGTTTCTTCAACACCATGCCGTTGTTCACTTGCTGTAGTTCCCTTGTACGCTGCTTTATTGTTTTATCTCAAAGCACTGTGTCATATGTCCGACACATGAGGTATTCCACAGCATCTTTCACTAGGCTTGACCTTGGCCTTAAAAAGATGAGGGGGAAGTAAGTGTTCCTGAAAGCTACAGCTGAAGAGGGAGAGAAGGAAAAAAAGAGGCTTCCAAGAATTTTTATCAGGCAACTGTGTAAAACATGTCATTTGCTATTAAAATGATAAACTGGAATAGTTTCCAGAGATAAAGACTAGGGCAAAATTCTGTTATTAAGTGCTATAGCACTGTTCTTGGCAGTAGCATATGCTGGGAACAATGTAGCTGCGATAAGATGAGGAATATAAGTAAATTTTCACTGAACTTGCTGCAAACAGGAACAAGAGACCAATATAGACAATATCACAATTTCAGCAGATTCTGTATGACATTTAAATGAGACTTTGGATAATATCATGAAATTGTGATGGAAGGTAGTAAAAAGGTGTTTTCATTGTGTGAATGGTAAAAATAAAAACTTTTACATTAAAATTTGATGAGAATATGACTGTGGGGAGAACATCAGAAAAATTAATTCAGCCTGAAAATGCATCCAAACACTTGAGGATAGGGATTTCATGGTCTCTACATGTCTTCAGAGCACCACTGCCTCTAGTGATAGAAAACTTTTTTTTTTAGAAAGAGAAAAAATTACCAAGGAAGGAAGAAACTACAAACTGATGTTCTTACCATAGAAAGAAGAATGGCCATACTTGGTCAAGTCAAAACCAGTTTAGTCAAGTGTTTTTTGACCAGCAGTTTTCATCAGGAAAACTCAATGGGGCCGATACCAGCACATAAGGAGAGCTTATCACAAAAAAGAAAGACCCACCACCCTGCAAAACGTTAGATTCTCGCTTCAGGAACTCTGTCTCAGGAGGAGCAAATTCACAGATCTTCACCAGCTTTGTACTGAACAACATTTTCAATAGGGAAGATCTTTACAAGGGGACTGAAAAGGTAGTTGTGGTGTATATTTGTGTGTGTTTGCAGGGGCTGCTTTTTTATAAAAGCAGGTAAGGAAGGTATCAATTAAAATGCAATGGGGAGGTGGGGGGAGGACACGAAGCTGTTTCTCATAGTTCAGTGATGGGAGCAGGCACTGCTGGCCAACACGTCTCCTTGTTGACACATCCTACCCCGGCTTCCTCCCAATCATTCTTACTAGAGTTGGGCAAAAACCCCTGTTCAAAAGAAGCTCATGCCAAGCTGGATCTGTTGTCTCACCTCCTGCACGCCAGCCCCCTCGCCACCCCTGCAGGGCCACAACATCCGCGTCACCTTTGAAACCCCCATGAAAACTGTCAGGGTTTGTTTGGTTCAGAGCACAGGAGGCAGCAAGGGGAGGGAGGCAGGGACAGCGGTGTGTGAAGCCCAACATTTTACCTAACATGGCCCAGATTTGTTCAAAACCAGGTTTGCTGGAAAGTTCAAACCTTTCACCAAGCCTAGCACAAATAACCTGACAAGCCTGCCCTTAGGTTAGGCTTCCACTGCAGAAGCTGCCATTGCCCTCACCACTGGAGTGTACTAGAAGATTAGCCAGGGTTTCCCTGGCAGTGCTTAACTTAAGGCGGTATTTAACTGGAAATTAAACTAACTGCTTAACAAAAGAGAAGATAATCGTAAGAGTCAGAAAAAAAGAAAAAAAGCTACCCTCTGAGGTAACACAGATGGTCCTCGTAGAGCCAGTCAAGTGAAGATACTGGGCCAAAAATCAACAACCTTATTCATCCAAGAAAGCCACAGATGTTAGCAGTGCTGGGAGTTACCCAGCAGCTTGGAAATACAAGGCATGTGTCTGAAATAAGAGGCTGACGTGTTTAATAACTCTCATTTTGACATTGTCCTCCCATGCCTCTCCTGCTGCAGCTTTTTTTTTTTTCTTTTACAATCATTCACTGCCTCTCTCAAACAAATGGTAGGAAAGACAATATCCAGACTGATATCTGGAGCTAGTGGAAAGGTTCAGAATGGCTGTAATAGGAATGAATGTTTTCACATCTTTCAGAGGGGATAGCCAGTAAATCTAAGCAAGCTACCCACATTACTGTCGCTCTGTCAAGGCTAGACTCTCCACTGGTCCTGCTGGAAACACGTCATTTGCACTGACAAATAGTGAGCTCACGCAATACGTTTCTCTGAAATCACCAGCGTGATTCACCATAACTTCACAGGCTGGCCTCAGAGGATCAGTCGAAATGGTCTATCCTATCCTTAATGTCTTCTGCAGCCTCTGAAAAGAAATACACACTTGGAAATGGGCTTTCAAGAACTCTTCCCAGCTTCACAACCACCTACAATCTACTCTGACCTTCACTGGAAACTTCCTCTCAGGGCAGGAAAATTATATCTTTTAATTTTTTTTAATGTTCTGGTTTATTGTTTTTGCTCCTTCTCATGCAATATAATTAAAATGATGTCCTCAGAGTTGGAGGATACTTAGAATAAACAGCTTCTGTGGTAGCTGAACGACTCAGCTCTGGTGCTTAATCAACTGGAGACGATGTTTATTGCTGCATATGCTCTGCTGCTGTGAAAACTAGCCCTTAAACACTCAGTTTCTAAACAAGAGAAAATAAAAATCCAATAAGAACAAGTTAAGGTCCTTGACACACTATAGGGAACTGAAGGCAAAAAGAAGGGTTGTGTCTTGCAAAATAAGAATAAACTTAGGTCAGTTAATGCATCGTAGAATGAATTACTAGTGACAGATGAACCACAGGACACATAAAATGCTGATTTTCTTCAAGGAATTGTCCATGTACAGACATCCTTAAAGCTGCAAAATTCCACCCTCCTTCAACTCCCAGTGCTGACTGCTTCAGAGCTCAGGCAAATCCTATGGGCTGCAACATGGCTCATGTGCCTCCCTATAGGAGGTCCAAGGAGAGCTATTTCAGTGGCTGAAGAACACATTTAAAATAAACACAAAGGGTAGAAGAGCAGATGCTAGCCATAGTGACAAATAATTGGGAAATATGTTGAGGGCCAAATGTTCAAGAGTCCACAAGTCCAAAATGAGCGTGTCACTGTAATGAGCCTTTTACTTAACAACTGAAAATTAAAACATGGGAAGAGTCCATGCCTAACTTTGCCTCAAGAAGTGTAACAAATCACACGGATCTAAACCTTTTGAGGTCCTTCCTATGATGCACAAATAATCCAATGTAATTTCCTGAGCTTCTGGGGTTAGGCAGGATTACACAGACAAAGCTCATCAGTGCTACTGTGATGTTCAATCTGCAGACCACTCACAATTCCATCCAGGGGGATGGAACTGGGCAAAATCTTGTGACTGCAGGAAAGATGGCAATGAAGGGTACCTAGAGGAGAGAACTGGAGAGATGCAACCCATCCACACATACTGTGTGTCCCTCTCATAGGGGACCTCCTGAGCCATTCGGTTAATGGTGTCTCTGCATCTGAGCACGCCAAGCCTGCACATAGAAATCATGCAAGGCTCAGTTGAGACAGCCAGTCCAGGAAGGCTGGTCTTTGGTGTCTGCAACTTTATGAACCAACTCCTGCATAATTAGCCAATTTTTAATGTATGTATCTTTCCAGGGAACAGTTTTTATATCTATATATATTTCTATTGGAGCCCTTAAGTTGAATAAATTACACTATTAACAGCACTGATAGCAACAAAGCAAGTGATTGGTAGGAATTTCATTTGTCATGCTGGAAATTATAGTTAGAGATGTGTTTTAAATGTTGATAAACACAAGCAGAGGACTCCTACTTCACTAGAGAAATAGATTCTTCCTTTCCCTCCTCTTGTGGCTGAGTCTGAGACATTACAAAATTATTTCTCTCTGCAATATTCAGCCTAATCCATGCACCTTGCCTCTTCCTTCAGCTTTGAAATACAGACATAAAGCTTTTGTACTTTGACTTATCTTGCCTCTACCAAGCTACTGCACACCTAGATATAGTGACCCACTGTAAATCCTCAGGAGTAAATTGTTCTGAAATAGAAAAATATAATACAAAGAAAAGGAGAGTGTTTGATTTCTTTGGGTACCAGGGAGGAATTAACTTATGTATGTAACACAGAATAAGCACCTGGTTAAGGATTGCCTGTCCTAAGGAGGCAATATAAACCTGCCAGGCGAATCAAAGCACTAATCATCACATTTTATTTTCTCTGGCTGTGCAAAGCAACAAATGCATTCTTTCAGAAGTTACACAACAAATAGTGGAATAATCCTGAGAATGTAGGTATTAAGGACAAGCAACAGGTCTGTATTAGGAACACACACACAGACACCCTTATAATTTTTTTTTTTTTTTTTTTAAGGTGAGTTAAGAATTTTGAAAGAACATGCTGGGGACCAAAATCCAGCACTGATATAGATGCAAAGTATCTGTATAACATGAAGAAAAACAACAGCATCAAACTGCCAGCAGGTTCTGTTACTAAACCACATAAAACACAGCAGGAAATGCTTTTTCTTGGGTTTTTTTTTTTTATTAATTAATGTTGGTTCTCTTTGTGTCCTGTCATATTTAAGGGTACTCTAAGTCAAGAAACTTACAGGTGGGCATGTTTTTAGGACAGATACCTTTCAGCCAGAGATTAAAGAAAGCTTCCAGACGACGCTTGCTGAACTCATCACCACGGGAAATTCTCCTTCAAGAGCTGCATGCATTCAACTAGAGAACAGAAGCTGTGCTGTGTGAGCTGAGTGACCAGGAGCGCAGACAAATATTTTCAGTACTAAGTATACAATGAGACACGCTCTAGTACAAAAACAGTGAACACTTTGCAAACCACATCAACCACAAAAAATCATAAGGGCAACATGGTTATTCGTGGATAAATCATGACCGAAAGCTTTCACCCACAGGAAGACAGAGATCAAGGCTCTTGCAAAATATTAATGAGAAAGTCTCACTGAAATCACAGAAATATTTTCTTCCTCTCCCGGGCATCCTCGTCCTGCCAACAAAAGTTCCCTGCTGCAATATTATTTAAACTGGAAGTGTTGAAGCCTGTAAGGAACAGAGTTCTCTGTCTCCCCATCCATCCATTCACATCAGTATGTGCTTGTTCTTAACTATTTCGAGTGATCACGGGGGACTACGACCTGGAGTGTGCTTTACCACATCAGGACTAGAGAGCCAGCACCTGCCAAGACCCTCAAGACTGAGCCTCCACTGAATTTTTTTCTTCAAGTCACATTCTGATCCTGGTAGATGGAGCTGGCAATACACCAGCAGGTCTGATACTGGCTTTCTGTTGGCTTATTGAGACATCAAAACTCCCTGACAAATCTGCCTTCCCAAACAAAATCATCACCACCACATTATTGTACTGTAATCCCCTGGGGTGCCAACCATGAGCAAAAATCCAATTCAAGGATTTTCACTGGCAGATGAAAGGGTTTCCTGAAACTCACCCCATGTTTCTTCACCTCCAGGCAGGCACTGAATAACTCTGAACAGGATTTTGCATGGAATGAAAGGAGAAAGAGATGTAAAGCCCTGGTGGTTCTATCTGACAACAGCTCACACAGGGAAACAAAGGACATGGAGAGAGGGAAGAGAGGGAAATTATTAGATCCTAATAACAAAAATTCATAATCCACCCAAGTCTTTTGTTCTGCTCAGAAGGACATTTCCCCTGAGGAATAACAACCAGAAAAAAGAAAGAGGTGCAAAGACAGAAAGAAATTATTGAAGAAAAGTGAAGAAAACAAAACCTCTTTTTGGCATGCAGTTTACAGCAGAACAAGCTTCACAAGCTCATTACTAATTCTCACAGTATCAGGAAGCATTCTGGAAACATTTTTCACTAAACAGCAGACCTTCTTCTGCCAAATCCACAGCAAATCCCATGGGTTCTGCAGAACTCCCCTGGCCACCGAGCTGCTGGAAACATTGGCATTCACTCACTGAGCTTCGACAGGGTATTTAGTATCTGTTTTCATCTCTCTAGCAAAAAAATGGCAAAGCTTTCTAGGAAGCACGGAGGTAAACCTGCCCAACTTTCTATCTTTGATGGCAACTTTTGTTTAGGCAAGCGGACAGCAGTTCTGTACCTGCTGGAGTTTTTGGCCAAACATTTGGAGCACTGCAAGTCTGTTAACCAAAGAAAGGTCTTGCACATCTGGAAGGTTTATAAATAACGCACAGACTTTGTGCACAACTCCTCTGTTTAACCTCTTCTCTTTCCATTGTCCCTTTCAAACTACTTTTTCTTTATTCCTCAGGGTTGCCCTAAATATGTGCCTTCCTAAGGCCATTTGTATAATAACAACAGATTTCTCTAAAGATCTTGCTGTCTGAAAGGCTGTCACTCCTCTCTGAGCGTCCTGCCCCATTCGATTTATAGTGAAGACAAACCACCTAATGTACCCAGCTGCTGGCAGGAACACTGCAAATCAACCGAGTGTGACATTCGGATGCACTTGAAAGTGAAAGAGTGGTGTCTGAAAAGCCAATGCTACTGGCCAGTAGCCACAACCAGCTGAAGCACATTGATGTTATTTCTAGCGCCGAGTGAATTTCTGTTTATCCTCAGGGCCCAGCGAAACCAAAGAGGCCAAGAAGTGAAATGACCTAAGACAGACATGCTTGGATCTTTTTGTCAATATTGGCTTTTCGCTCAGGTGCAGTGGATGGAAAGGTTTGGAGCGAGACACGCAAAATGAAATTATTTTTTTTTTTCAATGAAAACCTGGCCCTGCTGCAGTTGTTGAGAATTTTGAAATTAAATTAATTGGGATGAGAATTTTACCTTTCGGTTTCAAACCTAAGCCAGATATGTCAACATGTCTTTCTTCTTCTCTTGGGTATATCTAAACATGGGCAAGCCGCTTAAGGATTAAATGCTTGGTTCAAACAGACAGACACACATCTGAGTGCTCCCGTTATCCTCCTAAGCCTCCTGGGCCAAAGCTGGCTGACACAAATATACAGAATTTGACTCAAACTGTATAACCTTAATGTAAATTGCTTTGAAAGAGGGACTTCTAGAATAAAGATATTAATTTGTTGTTAAAAAATGGCAATGTAATGCTGCGCACGAGTTCTGATGGCTCATTAAATTTTAATTAAGTTCTGCTACTTAAAACCCTGCCTCAAGGGCAGCAATGGGGCTGCAGCCCCTCTGAAATGACTCCTACCAGCTTCCCTGCCAAGGGCAGACTCCTCGTGGGACGTGGCTATTAACGCGCAGTGGGAAACAGCTGCCTTCAACAACCTCTTGGTCTGATCAGTAAGTGTCCGACCAGAAATAAACCCCTGATGCAATTACAATAAAGAAGACTGCAATACCATGAAGATGAGGACATTTTAGATTTGTGATTGCAGCTAAAATGAGAGTATTATGGGCTGTTATGCCTTGTTAATTTTCTCAGGGTGCTACAGAAAGGATAGAGGTAAGGTCAGATTTCTCAAACGACTGTCTCCCAGGAAATGAGACCACAGCATCCTTTGTACTCCCTGCAACTGCAGCGTGCAATCAAAGACTGCATTCCTGGATCATGAGCAATAATAGTCCAGCTGCTTTGTGTGGCAGCAGCTGACATGTTCTCCCACTGATGAGCAGCTTTGGTGGCTTTACTTCAGTAAACACCATGTGAATTGGCATAATAATGACAGACAGAATCATTTCAGACTTATGCTGAGCCCTAAAAGGCATGAGCATCTCACTTAATATAATCATCCAATTTCAGCTCATCCCTTCCCTCCCAACCTGCCAGCCAAAAGAGCCCCCACATCTCCATCAAGAAGGATTGTGTTGGAGTGGGAACATGCCCATGGCATTGCTTTTCTTCCTCCCATAATGCACTTGCTCAGATCCTCTGGTCCAACAAAATTTAACAAATGCTTTAGGGCACAACTGGTGCCAGGAAAAGAGGCCCATCAGCTATAAATGTTCTTAGGAATTCACGCTCCTGCCTACTCACTAATTGCACAGCTGGACCCAACCCAGAGATGTTTCCACCACAACTCAGGGAGCTGGTAAAGCAGATGCCTGATGCTTTTCCAACTGGATTTTGGGCGCATGGTCTACAGCTTCAAAAGATTCAGTGGTAAAAGAAAAGTCTGCCTGGTTTTGGCACCAGCAGTCACTGGCTACATGAGGGAAGGAACATGATGGAGAGCAAGGAAATGGAGAGATGGACTAGGCTGCCTGGAACCAGGGGCAGGAGCACCCATAGCCGGACATGATCCTCTCTCAGCTTTGTTCCCTGACAACAGTACAAGCTACCGTGTGCATTCAACATAACCCAGTCCAGAGCTGACTCTCCTTAATATGGATTCACCTTCAGCCCTCAGTTTCCTGGTCCCTTGCCTGTATCCACAGGCACTTACATCACCAAGGACTGGGTAAATTTCCTGCCTATAGGTCTGCCAATGTGAATTTCAGTAGCTGTCTATATGAACCAGTAACACTCAGATATGTACTGAGGTTTTATAAAAACAACATCATGCTGAGGACACCAAAATGTGACCTGAACAATTTCCTCTTAGCAAAGTCTCTTAAAATTGAGGAATTTTTTTTTCCCAGAATGAGAACTTTGGTAGTGTTAGAAAAAGAAAAATCAAAGAAACGATTCAATGGACTATAATGAAGAGCAGCTAAGTGCAATCACAGTAAATTGCACAAACTCCATCTTTTCCTTCTCAGAATACTTACAGATGAAAATACACATGAGGATATGTATTGTTATATACGGAGCAAAACACACTTCTACACAGAGAGCCACATAAAACAAATATATCACGGAAACCCTACCTGAGCATGTAGTATCATTGCCCAACAGCAAGCCCACAGGCCATATTTAGCTGCCAAAATTGTTTTACATGCTCTGTTGCCTTTGCAGAGGAGGAAGGAGAGAACAGCGTTGCCAGAGCAGCACAGACCGATGCTCTTGGGAGATCTGTGCTCCTAGAGCTGCTGTGCAACAGCAGATGGAAAGCAAGAATGAACAGGAAATCTGTATAACATTGTGCTCACAGGGGGTTTAAACAGATTTGCCCACAAGAGTGTAAAAGCTGGGCCAAGCAGAGCCTGCAATGTGTGCACTATGAATGAGATTGGCTTCTCGTGGCAGTCAACTTCTAGCAGCTTTCCTTCAGCAACGGGAGACAAACCAGCACTAAAAGATACTTTTTAAAACCAGAAAGATCATAAAAACTGCCGCAGGGGAAGACTGCAACAGACATACAAGAAAAGGAATTTGTACAGGCTCAGGGTACATTGTGTCTGCTTTAGACCTTTCCAGAAATGAGAACAAGACATTAATCTAATTTACTCAGCCAGTTATATGAGGTTTATTCCTCCTTCATATCACCAGTCTGGCATAAAGCAACTAGAAGCACGCAGGTAAATCAATCCCCCAATTTCCATTTTAGCTTTAACAAGTTATTTTACTGTTTCTAGGTGCTAAACATGTGTATCTGATGACTGCAATATACATTATGCAGCGATACATCCTGAATAGATATATGAATATTAAAGGTTGCTCTGTTCTGACAGCTTATTCTAGAGCTTGCCTTACGCTGGCTGAGATTTTCAGTTCTTCTTAAATGTAACTTGCATATCACTGTACACTCTCTCCCTCCTTTTGACAGGGTGCCCTTGTAGATGGTAATTTCCTGAGTAGAGAAGAAGAGACTCACCATTCATCCTGGATTGGGTATTCTGCAGCAGGACATTATTGCAGAACATAAATATGTATCACTAGATATCAAGCTGAGGCCCCGTTTTTATGGTATGTTGTGATAAATATGGAGGAATATTACTTGATGTCATTGTGGCTACAGTATCCTGCAAGTGGTACAAGAGCCCAAAATCAGCCATATTCAGGAGCCCAGTACAAAGAGTTGCTATTAACATAGGCCAAATACAAGAGAGCGGTAAAAGAGAATCTGCCTTGGTCTTTTCTAAGTGATACAGTAATACTCCAAGTGGGTGTAATAACCACAGCAAGTATCTTAAGGAAGTTATCTATAAAATAGCACTAACTTTGTGCACAATTATCCTAGGACTCCTCAAATGCTGGACTCTTGTCTGGCTCCAGACTGCAAAAAAATTCCACTTGGATCTCATCACTGGCATCTACTGTCTCCCAGATTCCTGTCAGAAAGCATTCTCTCTTATTATTCTGCCATTCTCTTGAGGAGTCACCGTACCCCCCAGTCCACCAATGTTACAGCAGAGCCTGTAAACCACACGTAACTTCTATTCACAGACCTCCAAGCATCATACTGCCCTTTGATTCAAGTTAGAGATGCTCGCAGTTTACTGACAGTAGGATGGATATAGGGGAAGAAAATCAAGTGAACAGCACATCGGGCATGGCTGCACGGGGCTGTTGAGACAGAGCTTTGCTCTGACTCTACTACCAAGCCCAGGCACAGATTGATGTCTTTAGTAAATTAAAAACTACAAGAGCTGAGAGAAGGGATGCAGGAGAGCTCAACCTCTGCCAATTTGTGCCTCGTCCATCACCTGTTGCTCTCCCTGAGGGTTTCATGGACAAACTGTCCTGAGTGGGGAGGATCCCAGCCAGAGTCACCCTCGCCAGCATTTCTTCCAACCACCTTGGCAGATCTGCCCTCCACATTGCAGTTAAATCCTGCATCATTTGGAAGGAGAGGAGAGAAATTAAAATAGATAGAGACGAACACGGGCTGCTGCTTGCACTGTGATGCAGCTATGGAGCACTGCATCATAATGGGATGGGGAAAGGCCCATGACAAAATAACCCTGACATGCTATTAAGGCAATATCCAGGCTCCTTGGTTTGGTTGGCAGACAGCTTAGTCCCTGCTCAAGCATTGTTGTGTTCCTTGCGTAGGACACAGGCTGAAGCATCTCTGCCTGGGAGCAGCTACTGCCCATTTAAACACATAATGCTTTTTCACAGGTAACAGAAAGAACTACTTGGGGAAATCCCTTATTGAACCCACAAGATGCAGCTGCCTTATTGCCAGAGGTGCTTTTGAAAATGCCAGCCTACACCCAAAGAGACTTTCTTAATGGTTTTAATTTATTTCCCTTTTGTTTTTAAGAACACACAGGGGAGAGCAGAAGGAAAGAAACAGAAGTTAGGAAGCCTCTGAGTGGAAGATTTGGTGGGTGTACGACAAGATAAAATAGTGAATCCCTGCAAGAGGTAGAAATAGACACCTGGAGAGAGGGGCTGGAAACCTGGTGGTGCCAGGAAAGGAACAAATGAGGCTGTAAAAGAGGACAAGAGCAGAGGGCTAGAGAACAGCTCAGAGACCACAAATCTGCAAAGTCCTAAATCCAGCCTCAGATCTTGTCCTGGAACCATTCACTGAACCCAGTCTGGGTGCAGAACAGCCACCCCCACACACATGCAAATGTTACCAGGGTCTACTGAGAATGCTGACCTGGACCTCAATTCGGGAACATCAGGATAAATTTCTTCGTTTCTCTGGAAGAGTTGCATCAACCCTTTATCTCCTCCCTTAATTTGACACAAGGTCAAGCAAACAGCCACGAACTACTGCATTTTGCTCCACAGCACACAACAGAAAACACAAGAGCCAAGCTTTTACAGGCCTCCTAATGTAGAGGAAAAGTAGTGCAAAGCATTATGCTCCAAGCAACACAGTAGAGGCACTCCTCATGTCCAGCAAGCCATGATACAAATAATATGAAATGTTAAAATGTTTTGAAATGAGTAATGAAACCCTTTCACCTCACCCCTCAACCCACAGCTGTTACCTGTTTAGGGTATTATCAAAGGTAGACTGAGACATCACCAGTCTCGAGCCTTAGCCTGTGATTAACCTACTCAACAATTCCAAAAAACGGAAAACTGACAGGTTACAGACTAAGTTTCTCAGAAGAGTCTGCTGACAATGATGTAAACCCAAAAGTTTCCCTTAAAAGTGGCAGAAGCATCTGTCCTTCCTCACTACAAGAGGCAAAGGAATCTGCCTCCTCCCTTTGTACCTGTATCCACACAGCACTTAGCATCACAGCCTCAGCAAGGTAAGTAAGACTTTGCTGCCTGAAGCTCTCTCCACATTTTCCTGAGAGAAAGAGCAACTTTCATCGCAGGGGAGAAAACACAGAAGGAGATTAAGTCATCTGCCCAAGGGATGACTGGGTGCGGCAGAGAACCTCTGCCTCCCTGCTCTAGAGGGACTGGACACACTCCACCTGGCAGATCTGCGAGCAAACGGCTGCTCAACAAGCAAAGAGGGTGGGAAAAGATGCCAAGATGCTCCCCAAGGTGAGAGAAGATCTTTTTGGCTTTGCTGCTGGAGGCTGTGGCAGGCTGAAGGAAGCAAATGGCTTCTCCATCTCAAGTGCTGGATTTGTCCCTGTGGCAGCACGGTGGCACAAGGTCCCTGTCACTCTGCCAAGAACTCTCCCTCCTGAGGGCGGGAAACTCTCAAGGTTTCTAGGAGATATTTGTTTGTGGTAGTACCAAGGATTCACTTGCTTTACCCTGGGGGAACTTTCAGTCTTTTCAGGCAAAGTCACCAGGCCAAAATTCCTCAGGTCAAGCTCAGCTCCACACTGTACTTGAGAGAAGATTTTGGTTCCCAGCAATACATAAGAAATGCAGCCTATCTTCCCTGAGCTTACAGCACTGGCTCTCTGGAGACAAGGATGAATTTCCTGAGATACTGCAAGTAAATCCATTAATTGTTTCAGAAGCTGAAATTAATTAAAATACAGCCCTTAAAAGAAACGCAGCATCTGTATGTCTTCTCTTTGTTCTGGATGATCTTAAGAGTGAAATAACAGGCTCCACAGATTTGCCATGCAATGAACCTTAATTGGAATCTTTTACATTAGACTGCAATTGAAGAAAAACTATTGTAATTAAGCCGGGTTATTAATGATTTTATATGTAATTATAATAATAAGATAAGCCAACATGAGACTCAAGTTAACTTTTCTGGGAGGGACTGAGATAGAAAAGGTAGCACAGCTCATTGCCGCTTTCCCTCTGTCGCAGCCTCCCCGTGAGCTCCGCACTCACAGCTCTGCTGCAGAGAGCAGGCTGCAGCGAGCACTAGTGGGAGATCTCGGTGACAACTGTGGCTGTGAGGAGCATCTCACAGTGCTGCTCCTCACCGTGGGTGATGTGGGTACCTCTGGATTCCCTCTTTTCACTGGGAATGTGGTGTTCCCCCTTGTGATTTTTGATAGCTGCTATTCAAACCCTCCCTGCTTCTCCTCAGGAAAGCATTCTAGGCTGATATTAAAACTCCTGAAATTCCCACTGACATGTGCAAGTGGCCCATGGTGTGTCACTTGGTGTTTTCCACTTCATTTGTTTCTGTTGAGTCACCTTGTTTAACAAAGTTTTGTGATCTCTTTTCTAAGGTTGGCATTCTGCATTTGTGCACTGCTGAGAGGAGAGGTTAGGACAGGTCGCAGGGTTCCTCCTTGGAGAAAGCTGCAGGAAGCACAGAAGATAGGAATGAGTTTATGGAAACTTCTCTGGAAATACAGAGTCGCAATGAGACAGCTCTGCAGCAGTACTTGTGGGGAATGGTGAAGCCAGTGTTTTCTGATGGCCATGAGAAACAGAAAATCTATGTATGGCTTTACTGCAACTAAAGCAAGTAACTAAACCCAGAACTTAAAATTCAGAGCATGTAACTTATTCAGGAGTGGTAGAATTTAAGAGTCTTATTCCCTTCAGGGGACTTTTCTCATTTTAAGCACAGGCAAACAAATTTAGCAAAATAATTTCAATTAAATCTGGGGACAGAGCCCCAAACCTCAAAGAGTGTTGCTGACTGTCCCTTTAACAACAGTGCCAGTGAACAAAGCACCCACACCAAGAATGGGCAAATACCAGGTCAAAGGACACATTTCTGAGCAAGTGTCCCGGACCAGAGGTGCAGAACAGAGATGCTCCAGCTGCATCCTGACCCAAGAGCCCAGAGCTCGTAACACTCCAGGCTGAATTATGGCTGAGTATAGGCAACTGTTAATCTCCTTGGGTTGGGAGATACTTTTTGGCTAGTACTTCATAAAAACTGTAGCAATATATTTTTTTTTTAACTGATCTTTGAAAAAGTTTGCCTCTAACTCAGCTAACAGAGTATCTGTATGCTGCAGATCAGTTCCAAGGTCCATTGTGCTGCATTTACAACCAACCAGCTGGACAGAGCCTTGATTCACTGGGACAGAGCATCGTCCTTTTTTCCAGAAAGCCATTGCTTCCCCTGGACCTCACACACAACTCCCCAGCGCAAACAGGGCACACAGGAGGGGACGCAGAGTCCCTTCAAAGCCTGCCCCTTAGGCCAGACTAAAACATTAACGGAGTCACAGCCTGAAAGGACATTTTCAATATAAAACGGCCTCAGGTCTCTTGGTCTCCTGTACTGAAGATCCTGTGAACTTCAAACTGGGATGAACAAAAAGGAAAGTCATTTTTCCCTCAGGAAGAATGGGGTAATTTATGCAGGTTTCTCTGTGTTTAAGCAGCACTGCTGTGGACTTAAGCAAATATGAAGTTAGCCGCAGCACCAGCCTACACCAAATGCTGTATTACCATGTCTCTCTGGACCTTATAAGCCTGCCACACATTTCCAATAGGCCTCAGCAAACATCTTTGTCAAATGGATGGGAAAAGTCACACACCGTGTGCTTCAGTCCTGGCTTGCAGGACCCCTTTTCTGCCAGAACAGAGCATCATTTTCTGCAGCAGCTCTAGTGCACAAGACAGCCTGCAGGTTTTTCTGACAGCTGCAGACGCTGTTCCAGGCTCAGCTGTAAAGCACGCAGCCCTGGGCTGCTTGGTCAGGGTTAGCTGGGGTACAAAAACTTCTTTCCTCCCTTACTAGCAAACAGCAGAAAAGCTCTCGCTGTAATAGCTGGTTTGCCAGGTTCGTGGCCACCTGGGCTGCAGGGTGAGCCCCAGAACCCAGAGCAGGTGAAGTCAGTAGTTATCACAGCAGGGTCACATCCAGGGGGATAGTACCAAAAAGCCCAAGTTTATGTGTGCCCAGTGCAGGACATTCAGGCATGGTTTTCTCAGCCTTCCTGGCCTCGTCAGCTCACCAGAGCTCCTGCAGTGTCTGGGATGGAGAAGGAAACAGCGTGTGGCAAACACACAGGAGCTGCCTCTACAGACACCAGCGTTCAGATCCCCACTCAGGGCCTGGATGAAATCAGTTTAAAGCACTTCACTGGCACTTGACCTAAGCCCACAACCGGCCAGGATCTGCTTTCAGGAGCTGCTAAGCAGGAAGAGCCTTGAGGCAACTGACTCCCACTGTGGTGCGTTTGCTGTTGGCAGGAGCCCATGTGTAACCAGCGTCACTTGCAACAGCCCTGTTTTCATAAGCACTTCTCTATTGCATAAACACAACACATAAACCAGCCTGGGAGATAAAGCTTCCCTCCTCAGGTGCTTTTATCATTCTCAATCCGTTTAAGAAAAAGCATGAAGGATTAATTTTACCCATCAATTTGGATTACATTCTCCTTTTATCAGCATCTTTTCCTTAATGACTTTGGCCATTCGATTTACAGGTCAGCTCAGATACCAGAGAGCTGAGCTTTCCTCACTGGAAACTTCAAAACCTTGTTGGGAGGAAGGAAAAAGCCAGTCACCGGTCACGCGTGCTGGACTATTGCGAAGGAGTCATCAATTCTGCAGCTTTTGGAATATGCTATGCTACCCACAGCTGTTTGATAGCTGGACGATATGATTTATGAGAACAGCCAGGATTCAATTACTGATTTCCCATAAATTATCTATACAGTCCTTTCATCCTATGCCAGGTTATAAAGGGCTCTGCTGAACAGAGGGGACTGAGGAAAGGGTTCTTTGACCATGAAATGGATGGGGATTTTCAAAGAGAAATCAAAAGGAAAGAAACAACAAGCGATGTAGCACCGGTGGGAGGTGTCAGATTTTGGATTCATGAGGCTGGACTGTCATTCCCAGGCAGGCACAGGAACACTTAGTACAGATGCACTGATTGAGACAGTCTTCAGACTGCCTGTTTCTCCTTGACTTCTTATTGTGTGCCTTGGGAGAGGCAGATTACAGCTAAAAGGAAATAGTACTTTTCGCTGCATTTTATAGACCTGTAAATATTATTGAGAGGTATTGCTTAATTTGCCTGGGAAATTTTCTATGTACATGCTGACTTTGGTGTGGATTTTATCAGAGCAGAAAAAAAGCAAGACTGACCCTTAAGAATAATAACACCGATTTAACAGAGGCTAGCATTGTGGAAGAGTTAAAATGACCATCAGTCTTGTTTTGAGGTAACACTGACCATGAAATACCAAAACATCTTAGTTTTAGGAAGTATTTGGGAGGCTCATTTGGAAATTGTGAATGAAATGTGAATGAAGTGGGAAGGAACAGAAGGAGCAAACCTTGTTCTTGTCACCCCGCTGTGCCAATGGCTCTGGCCAAGACTCTTCCCTGCACATGGCCAGTCAAGGACACCATAATGCACATAAATTTTACTTATTTTCCTTCTGACTTTTCCAGCCAACCTGAAGGGCAGTGAGCGCACATCTCTGACAGCACACCACCCCTGTTACCACCAGCTTCATTTCAAATCTGAGATTTTTTTTATCTAGTCTGTGGCAACTGAAAGTGGAAAACTACCTTATTAGAAATGAAACACACCATCCAGAGGAGATCCCTTGGTTATACTTTAAGGGATTGAAAGGAAAAAGGTTAAATAGGAAACTTTGGTAGGACCTCTCTGTGCTCTCGGGGGTTATAAGCAATAATCTTTGCCTCCCTCTATAGCTAATGGAGAAAGATACATCTTTCAAGATCAGTACAACTATGCTTGAAGCCTGGGCTTAGGCATACTGTTTCAGTCCCTAAAGTTTGGTATTTGAATTCTTCCTCCTCCCACCATTAGCTTTTCTCCCACCCAAGAAAACTCACACTTACTCTCATGAGGAGTCCATTGAACCTAGCAAGCTATGGGAAGTTCAGGAGAAAACATCACCATGCTCTCTCTTCTATAGCTCTTTTATTTATTTTCTCTCCTTTCTTGTATCCCCCTTTCCCTGAACTCTTACAGGCCATCCCCATGAATGTAACAAAGGCACAACCAGCACAGCCCTGTGACCCTCTGGACCCAAAATAAGGTGACACTGCAGAGGGGTGCCTCCAAAACTCCAGCCAACACCTTCGCCTCCATAGCACTACTGAAACCAAACTAAACAGCATCAAGAAATAATGTTTCTCATTATCACCTACAAGTGGGTTCCACAATTCAACAGCAAAATACTCGCTCTCCTTTCAAGCCTGTGGATCTCTTCCACATTAGGGACGTAAAAGTCATTGCATCAAAAACAAGCTGCAGCCTTATGCTATGGGAAGCTGATATCTTTTACTGAAAGGCTCCTACGGAGAGAATTAAGCAGAGCATTGAAAAATAATAATTTTCATGCAGATTTCAAGTTTTCTATCTCTCTTCTACATTTTCTCTGCATTTGTCTTCTTTATCCTGTGCCACTTGTTTTATTTTGTGCCACTCTGTGCCACCCCCTCCCATGCTCACACGTGAGTGGGAGGAGGAGAGTGAATAAAGCAGTTGTTTGTCTGCGTGGTTTAAAATAATAGAGTGAAAATTAATGTGGTTCCTTGTTTGGGAAGCAAAATCTCTGGCTGGGGCACCACTATAACAGAGTAGCTGAGCAAAATGGATTTTATTATCCTGGCTTCCAATCCCTTTACTTAGCTGGCTGGTTATTACACATCTATTCCCTTAATTGTACAAGCTGCTATATAGACAAATAGCAGGTGAGGCCCGTAATGACAGGTTGTTACGGTGCAGAGCACTCGACTGGCAGAGTAATTCTCACAGAAAATTGCCTCTGCCCATCTGAGTAAAAACCCTGCGAGGCCCCGAGGCGCTCGGGGAGAAGCACCAGCCCAGCTGTGTGCTCCGTGCACGGGAGTGCTCCCGGTTGCAACGGATACAGCCCAAATGTCACTGCCAGCATCGGCGAGGGACAATCCTGCCCCAAAAGCAGCTCACATCTGCACCGAAGGGGAACAGAGTGGGAAGTGACCCACTAAACTCTCAGCTGTAGTCCAGCACCTCTATCACCACACAGCCCATGAGGTCTGCCCTCATCTAGCTGTGCACGCTCAAGAGAGACTTGCAAGCAGTTATCCGAGTCACGGCTCTGGGATCTGGCACGACACAGTGGCTCATCCCCCAGCCCGTGTATTTTTTTTTTTATGCACTTTGTCCACAGACATTGTCCTGCAGAGGATTTTACTGACCGAGGAGCCTTTGGCCAACACACCCCAACACTTAAGAAAGGTCCATGGTTTGCTGATCCAGCACTAGATCCCCAGGTGTCCCTCCCGCCTTCGGACAGGGAATAGCACATAATAATAAAGCAGCTCCTCGGGATGACCAGTTAACAGACTGCTTGAATCTCCCCTATTCTCCAGGCTCTTGTTTTCTTCCTGTAAATGTCTGAAATAATTAATTGAAGATTTAAAGACCCAAGTTACTGTACTGTGCCCAAAATAATAGATGTCTCAGAATTTCAATTACCCTAAATGTAGAAGAGTTGGATCCCATTTCTGTATCTAATGCGTCACACAGAACCATTACCCCACTATCCATTAATTATAACAAGGTCAGCATATTCCCTGCTGTCTCTTCATGACTGCACAATGAACAAGCACTGCCTCTGCTATGGGGAGAGTCCCATGGCAGATACACAGCCCTCCCACAGGACAGCCAGCTTTGACTACCCAAAATGATCAATACTGCTAGGCTTTAGGAATAAATTTATCTGCACATAACAGGAGAAGAGGGCAAGGGAGATGAAGCTGCCTGTGTGTTTTCAAGCCTAAACAAATAACATGTGCGAAACAGCCTTAACTACACCAAATAATATCTCTAAGAAAAGGAAATGAAAGATCTCTTTAGTCCACAAAATATTTCAATAAATAGGAGGAAGGGGAAAGTAAGAAAAAGGAATAGCAGGGAAACATGAAAGAGATGGTTTGGGCCACCATCATAGTCCAGATCTGCAGCCAATTCTATCATGGTAGGATCTTGAGTATGAAAAAGATGCAAGCTGCCTTCTCAAACTCACCCCAGCCCCTTGCCACAAGGAAGAATTTACTGGGCAAACCTGGGAAGGATGTTGGGGAAGAGGTACAGTCTCTCTCTGAGCACCAGCCATTCCTCCAAACAGTTTCCAGATACGGGGTGCATTAATACAGCTAAACAACCCCTGACACCCCCTCCATTTTTATCAAAGCATTGTCTACCTCTCTCTCACACCATTTATGCAAAGATTCTCAAGACCTTTATATGGTCCCCAGGATCTAGCTGCAATATGGCCATTCTGGCACCTCAAATGTATAAACTGCCCATTCTTTCCTCCTGCCCTTTGCTTTCCCACCTTCTCTGGACTTCCCCTGCCTGGCTTTCATTTTCAGATTCCAGAGGTAGTATTTTATTGTAATGGGATTTATTATGATGATGTACAACACCCTTAAGTGCTTTGGTGAAGGAAGAAAGAAAGGTTGTGCTATATATAAAATTCTCATCTACAATCAAAGGCACATAAATGATGGATGTGTGTGGGTGACTGCACACATGTACCTACAGGCAATTCCTCCACTGCGTTGTAGCTGCACCAGAAAGAACCAGGGTCATCGTACAGATGAAGGTATTTGGCAGTGGCTTACTTCCACAATAAGTTACTTATTAGGGGGATTCCCTCATAAAAACCTACATAGCATCCTCTGGACTAGTGCCAGAAAGACCGCTGAAGGCAAAGGAACACCCACAGCACTGTCACAAGACTCAATGCTGTGACAGATGCTTCTTTGAACTGACCTTAAAGACTTGCAGGGACACTGACACAGCTGTTCCAGCTCTGTTTCAGCATTCATCTCACAATACCAGCTTTCCTACTAACTACTACATCCTTTTCTGTCATTTCAGCCCATTTCTGATTGTCCTGTACCTGGCAGAAATGAGGAACAGTGACCATCTTTGTCTCTGCCACTCCTGTTCACTTGTTTGAAGACTGTTGCCATACCTCCCCATCCATTTTTTTTTTTTTTCAAAGCAAGGGAATCATACGACTTGTGCTCCCACACAGAACTGGCCTCTCAACCTGTGAGAAGAGATCTTCAGGGAAGGTGAAGCACAGCAGCGTTTGATGGTCTCTGAAATATCGGTTTGATCTGCTGGGTCCCTTGGTGAGCCAGCCCAAAAACTCTTCTTCCCACAAAACTTCTTTCACATCAGTCCAAAGCTAACCAGGCTGAGAGCCAACAAGTCAACTAGGAGCACCAGCTACAAACATGTTGTCCGTGTTGTCTTTTCTGCTGTGATTTGACGTCAATGTTTCTGTGTCCATGCATTTTTGAGTCTTCAGTTCAATGGGTTAATTAACGCTTGTCCCTCATCTGGGGCTTCTGCCCATTCTAACTGGTCAATACACAGGCTACTCCTGCTAGAATCATTCCCCAAAGTAACATCTCTCAACACATCACCAACTGTTTTTTTAAAATAGGGTTAATTGGTTTAAGAGGTGGAAGGAATTACTACAGCAGAGAGAGCAAAGAAAGTTTCCAACTCTTGAAATGATTCTCCTTTGAGCTACACCACAAACGAAGGGATCCAGGGGAAGATGATGATATGGAGAAGAAACAAAACAAAGCTAGAATACATAATTAATAAAAAAAAAGCACAGAGACGACTAGAAGAGGGGGAGGGTATCTATCACACAGCCTTACAGACAGTATTAGCATCTTGTTGCCTAATGAGCCATAGATGCAACAGACACACCATGAAAATAAAAGAGGGAGGGAAAAGCAAGCATCAATAACACAAAACCAGCCACTGAGGCTGCTATTATGTGAATGTCACTTCCCTCACATCCTGTGAGCCTTCCCAGCCAGCTGCCCTCCTCCCTTCCCAGATGCTTATTCTCTAACTCTCCTCTAGCACTTTATCTCTGCAATCATTCAGTTATCGTTACATCCTGGGATTTAGATTTGGCAGCAGCCGAGGGGTGAGATTCAAGAGTGGCTCCGCAGGGGTCCTTTGCAAGCGTTAACATTTCCTTCTCACAGTGCAGAGGGATGCTCCGGCCTTGCTAAAGTTAGGAAGAGAAGGGGCCAGAGCACAGAGACACAATGATCTCTACTTCTCAGTATGTCACAGGCAGATTTTCATGCTCAGGAAAAGCAAAAAGACCCATCCATGCCTGTTGGCTTGGGGCAGCACAACCACGTTTGGCAAGACATCCCTTTGGCTTGAAAGTCCTATGCTCACCCACAGAAACAACACTAAAGATTCTAGAACAGCATCCACCTCCCTTGACCATTATTTCACTGGCACAGCTAGCCTGTTTCTTCCTTTTCTTTTTCCTTCCTTAACCCATCAGTCCCTCTTCCTCACCTTCTTTTTCATCTGCAGCTCCTACACCTGCCTTCAAGGTTTATTCCTTTCCTGA
Source organism: Pterocles gutturalis (assembly GCF_000699245.1). Classification (NCBI taxonomy): domain Eukaryota; kingdom Metazoa; phylum Chordata; class Aves; order Pterocliformes; family Pteroclidae; genus Pterocles; species Pterocles gutturalis. The sequence continues at coordinate 186,528 of NW_010102864.1, forward strand.
GGGATTATTTGGAGGTTTGTTTGTGGAGGGCAAACAGCATTTCTGTAATAAAGCCTCAGCCACATTGCATTAGTGTCATTTCCATCTGCAGAAGTGAAGTGTCAGCTAATAAAAGGTAGCACAGACCCCTTGGGCGAGATAAAATGAGAGACCAAGAAACGGGGGAAAAAAAATCTACTGTCAAAGTTGGAGAAATGATAAATGTCTTTTCGGAAGCAGAAGCACCTGGAATAGGAATAAGGGAGCACTGGGGGAAGGGGAGGGGAAAGGAAGGAGGGGGGTATATTTTCTTTGCTAAGAGAGCTTTGTTTCTGTAAGGTCTCTAACTCAAAAATCACCTGCTACCCGTCCTCTCTGTACACTAAGGGCAACATCCAGCCTGGCTGCACCTCTGCAGGGAGATGTTAATGTGCAATTATTGTTTGCAAGCAGTAACAGCCGGGGGGAGCGGTGGGGGCCGTGCAGCAGGGTCCAGCATGGCAAGCACAGAAATCACGGGGATGAGAGGAGACAGGGGTGTTGCTGGCTGTGTCTGAGCTGTGAGACCCAAAGGCATTTCTCAGCAGCCAGATACCAGTTTGTCTGTCTAAGCCATTCCCTGACAATGTCAGATATCCAACAGGTCCCCCCCGTCCAGATGATCTGAGGACAAGCCCCCCAGGGTCCATCACAGGGGACACCTCCCCTGCAGCTTGGGGGCACGTTTATGACCCATTTGGTCCCTGTCTGCTCCCATTACACAGACGGGAGGTGACTGCAGTGCTGCTGGGGCCTCAGTGTTGTCCACTAGTCCTCACCAGCCCCACACGCCGTGCAGTGAAGAGGCACATCTGTGGTCTCCCCTCTCTCCACATCACCCTTCCTTCTGGACAAGGACAGAGAGATCCAGATATCACAGGGGAAAAAAAAAATTTTTTTTTAAACTCAAATTTAGTCAGGAACAAGGGTGCATTTTATTCCTGCAACTGGAACTTATCTCCCTGATCTCAGATGACCTTTGTCTGGTCTCAGGCTCCAATTCTGGAGAAGTCTCAGCTCTCTGCTGATTTTACCCACGACAATCAAGCGTTCCAGGGCCAGATCGCTACCACTCAACTTTTCAAGAAGCTCCCAGCTCCATTAGAGATACACAACCATAAAAGAGCATCCCTGATTAGATTTATGCCAGTGCAGCAGCTCTTAATGCCGTAATCTATGTAGCAAATACAGACAAACACAATCACACAAAAGGGGTCAAGTGTGCCATACCCCAGAGCTGTCAGGTCTCCAGCTAGGCCACTGGAGCTATTGGCAGCTGGCAGAAGACAACAACGTTCAGGCTTTTTATGTTGCCCTGAGGAATGCAATCAGTCTAGACTAAGCCCAAAGGCCATGTTCACCAGGTCTTGCCAAGCAGCAGCTGCACCTCAGCCACAGGCGTTTGTTCTATAATAGCAATGTGCATGCACACACACATATAGTTTTTCTCAAAGTATTGGCCATAACTTCTTCACTGTTGCCCTCAGAAACAAAGCTGTTGTCCATTTTGTTCTTAAACCCACCAGCAACACATTACTGTCAACATTTTGGAAAGCAATCACCACAAACAAACCCACCGTATAGGTAAATGGAGAAAGTTGTCGTGCTTAAAGGCCTCAGGTTTTCTTAATTGATCACCCAAGAAATTAAAGATAAATTGGGGACTCCCCTTTTGATTTTAAGTGGAAATGTTATCACCTGGTGGCCACTCTCCTCACTGCTTTGACTACATATGGATTTTTTCCTGCATCTGTATTGAAGCATCATCCCTGGGGGCACTGGCAGGGTTTTTAAGTCTGTGACAGATAACCATGTCCCTCTGATTTCCTGGTTAAAAGCCTTCTAAATTCACCTAGCTCAGCACTCCAGGGAGCCAACTGGATAGCAGTTTGCTTAATAAAAGTTGCCTTTATACAAAGATCTAAATCCTATTTTCCAAGAACTGCTAGGGGATTTTCAGGGTGTAATCCACCTACTGCTGACCCTCCACAGCAAAGAAACTTGTGTGTTGCTGGGGGGGATTTTTTTCATTTAAGAACAATACAGGCTTTTTGTCTTGGTGCTGGAGAGCACCTGAAGGTTGCCACAGGCAGAGGAAAAAGGTTGGGCAGTTTTTTACACATCTGCTGCACAGCCAGTTATCAATGGCAACAGGAGAGAGAAGAGATAACTGAAGAGGCTGTAATTGTTTGAAATCTTGCTCAGGGAAACAATTGCCATGTTTAGTATAGAAATCTGAATGAACAGAGAGGTCTCTGAAGGAGCTTGGGAAACCCTTTTTGCTACTTCAGAAGCAGACTCTCCTATGATCCTATCACTGTGCAGAGCATCCAAGTTGCTCCCAGGCAAGCCTTGGGGACTCCCAGCTGTGCTGAGACATCTCCGTTCTGATGTGAATGTGCCGCTCTCACCCTCCTGCCACAAGAAACGGTCACCTGGGTAAAAATGAGGCTGGTATGACAGGAACGATTAAAGCTGGGAACAAATATCCATCAATGATTCAAAATATTTGAGGAAGATTTGCTCGTCTCTAGGGCCCAGAAAACCACATTGTACAAGGCTGCTTTTCACAAGAAGAAATTCACGCTGGGACTTCAAGCTTCTGAAACATATGCAACGGATTATTAACAAATGTGAGTGGAAGGGTAGCTCAGTTTAATGTCACCCTTGTGTACACACGGGCTTCCAGCCTTTCTTCACAGGAAGATTATCCTCCCCACAAACAGATACTGGAAGTCATCCAAGAATTTAAGAACATTCTTTCATTCACAGGTGTTTTTGGACCTCACAACATCAGTGCTTATTCTGGAAGATGATGAGGGAGAGAATTGCTTTGGCCCTTCAATCAGCTTTTGCCCATTTCGCATCAAATTGCAATCTGATAACGCTCAGTACAAACTGGAACACTCTAATACAAACAGAAAAGAAGCAGCCAGAAGAAACACTGATGACACAAATTAAATGGAAAGACACTGAAGCACGCAGTGCACATCATTGTCCTGGTGGACAAGTTGAACGTGAGCCAGCAGTGTGCCCCCATGGCAAAGTACCCCAGAGGGCTGCCAGCAGACAGAGGAACATATGGTCAGTCCCTTCTACCCAGCTCTGGTGAGACACATCTGGAGTTCTGTGCCCAGTGCTGGGCTCCCCAGAACAAGAGAGACATGGATGTATTGGAGAAGTCCAGCAAAGGACCATGAGGATGACTAAGGGATTGGAGCACCTGATGGACAAGGAAAGGCTGGGAGAGCTGGGATTGTTTAGCCTGGAGAAAAGAACACTCAGAGAGACCCTGCTGATGTGTATTGATACCTGATGAAGAAGGTAAAGATGACAGGGCCAAACTCTTCTCAGCACTGTCCAGAGTCAGGACAAGAGGCAAAGTACACAAACTGAAATACAGTAAATGAGAACCTGCAGTGGCTCTTGCCCTTCCAAAGCAATAACCCATGCAGCAGTAGAGATTATCTCATGATCATGGCATTGACACTAGAGAAATCAGTGCCTAATTCCCATCTCCATTTCTCACCAAGCCATTCCCTGGGGTCAGAAATAGGGATGACAAAGTCCCTGTTCTCCTTGCTCGGAGGTCCAGGGCACGAGGTTGAACTCACCAGCAAAACTTCAGCAACAGCTGACAGAGAGGGACAGTATTTGAAAATGCATTTGCCTGCTGACAGCAGTCTAACAAAGGATCATTACAAAGACATGCAGAATCTGTGACAGGGATGCAGAGAGTTAGTCTGGGACTGAGAGAGTTAGCTACAGCAGCAGGATAGAGAAATGGAGCTAGAATCCATAAGAGGAAAAAAAAATATGACCTGAGTGATACCAATTACAAAGACGTGCAGAATCTGTGACAGGGATGCAGCGAGTTAGTCTGGGACTGAGAGACCTTAGCTACAACAGCAGGATAGAGAAATGGAGCTAGAATCCATAAGAGGAAAAAAAAATATGACCTGAGTGATACCAATTCTGGAGGGACTGAGGAAGAAAAAGGAACTACAAAGCTACTTAAAACAGTAACAAATACACAGAACGAGGGCCATGAACTTAAAGATGTGGAAAGGTTGTGCCACAAAGGAGCAGAGACGGAAATCAAGAGAAGGAAAAATAAAACAAGTGCAATGGAGAGAGCAATAAGAATGAGCAAGATAAAAAAAAGAAGCTGGACAAGAATATTGACAAGACAAAAATATGGATTCTGTGCTTCCCTAGCCAAATAAGATTGGAAACAGTGCACCAGCTGGGGTTTGGGGAAGACAAAGAAAGCTCAGACAGGCCATCCATGGCTCCCTCTCCTCCAGACAAAGGCTAGGGATTGCTCACATATGTGATGTTACATTAACAGCTGCTGCTGCAGGGTGTAGATGTTTGACACCTTACTGCCTGTAGCACAAAAGATGGGAAAGGGAGTCACACCAGGGAAGAACTAGATTTTTAGTATCTAGAAGCATCTTAAAGTATTTCACATGTGCAGATAGTGCAATGGCTCTGCAAATAAACAAGTTTTTTGTTGTCTTGCTGTTTTTTCAATGCAAAGAAAGATGGTCTGTGCCACCAGGTTTTTTTATCCTCACTTATTTAGCCCCAACAGAGCCCCACTCACCCCAAGAGCTCAGATCTGCCTCAACACCTCTAGCAGCCCAGGTTTCCCAAGTGAGTGCTAATACCTAAGAAAGAGAAGGGAGAAGAAACTCACAGGATTTTCTGCTCTGGGACAACTTGATTGTCCTAAAGCCAGTGTTGAGTAAATGACATAAGCTGCTTTTTCTGGCCTGAGAGAGGACGCCTTCTCTCCTCTACATATATTCCATCAGATCTAAATTACTGCTGTTGCCAAGACATTTGAAAGCAAATTGCCAAAAAGTTTCAATCACTATCCCCAGCTACTGAATACCCAACAGGATCCAGCACCCAGCCTGACTCACTGAGACATGATTTGTAGGCACAACATCCTATCAAAATACAAGGAGAGAGGGAGAAACAATATAAGCCAGGAAATATTTCACACAAAAACCTCAGCAAGACTTAGTAGAGTCAATTCTCTTCATTCAGAGGTAATTTCCATATTCGTTTGGACCCAAAAAGTATCCTGAGGAACAGGAAGCAGCAACTAAGAAGGTGTAACCACTGGGTGAGAACATGTGTGTTTGATATCATCCCATGTCAATGGCTTCGACAGGACAAAGCTTGGGAGAGGGTTTTAGCCACAGATGGAGAAAATGCTGCTCTAGTGAATCACAACACGGGGAAAATTAATGAGCTACTGTTAAGTCAGCTATAAGCATACGCAGCTCCCTGCACACCCAACCTCTTGTCGTTATTACAGAATTGCAACATAATCTGCCACCGCAGCCTTCCCAGAGCAAGACCAGGACCGAAATAGCAGGGCCTCTGGCTATGGAGAGTGTGCTGCAATTGTAAATGTGCCCAGGGAGGCTGCTGCAGCCAAGATCAAAACCCCTCTAGCAGCCTGGTCAGAGGGATCTTTGCTTCCAAAGAAGGGTTTTGACTGGGAGATGAGTGCAATGGCAGGACTGTGAGGGCAAGAGGCATCCAGGGTGGAAGAGGGAGAAAGAGATTAATTTGGGGATAAATTGACTGTATAATTTCAGGAGAACCAAAGAAATCAGAAGCAGAGTACCTGCAGGTCAAACCCAGAAGACAGTAACTGAGCTGCAGGCTGGCTTAAACTTGCCGATGCCACAGGCTGCAGCTGAGTCACATTTACAGACTTGAACAAGAGATCAAAGTGCACTGGAGAAGATGGCCCAAACCTTTTTCAGCTAAGGGAAGAGAAATCTCTCTTGCCTGTGACAGTAGATGAAGTGCTAGAGTTTCAAGCCTGACTAGAGAATTGCCTCCTCTTCAGAAGAGACAGAACCGAGAGTGCTTCTGGTTTGGACTGCTCTGGGTGGGGGTCAGCTGGCTGTTCCCAGCCACTGGCAGCCTGGACTGCTGGATACCAGGATGGGCATGCATTCGCTGTTGGGTAACATGTAGGTGTTGATCTACCTGCATCAGGAGTCTTCCAAACTCATGGTGTGTGATTACTGGGTCCAGAGTGGGGTTCCCAAATTTCCAGCTTTTGTTTGTCACAGCACTGAAGGTATCTGGCTGAAAAGTCTTTTCAAAGCTTCCTAGGCAGGTAAAAATGGGCTTCAGGAATAGCAGTCTCCTTGCATTGCAACAGTCTGTTCACCATGCCCTCCCTCCCTCCTTCTCTTACTGTCTAGATTTTGGCTAACTCTGTGCACCCTTCACCAGGAGGCAGCCGTCCAGCTCTGTCCAGCACCAGTGTGCAAACATGCTGACATGCAAAGTGCATGTTTCCCCGCTTGCAGGAAACACGCTGTGTAACAAAAGACTCTCCCAGCAGGAGGAACAGAACTTGTGCACCAATTGCCTTGATGCACTGTGGAATCAAATGGGGCAAGAGCACAGCGGCAGACATAGCAAAGCTGAGCTTTCCTGCCAGCCCCTGCACTCAGCTTAACGCTGCCTTCTAATGAAGTCATTCTGGCCTGCGAGACACACAAGCAGATGGGCTGTCATTCAGGGGCTACCGCCTGCACCATCCATTCCTTTGGGTTTGAACTTATTAAGGTCGGTGTTTTACAAATGCAATCAAGGAAGCAAACTTGAGAGTTATTATGACAGCAATAAAAGTGTGTCCTGCTTCATCAGCACTTTTGAAAAATTAGTTTAAATATCCTCAGTGGCAAACGGCATTTAGTGCTGCTCAGTGCAGGAGAGGGAGGCAGGAAAAAGAGACTACACAGGATTTTTAAAAATAAAACTCCAAGCAAGCTTGACACAATGAGTAAATCACAAGTAACTGCCTCTCTACAGGGCCCCACTGCATGAAACTCCTTCCTGATATAAACCAGTGCCATATCTAGCCAAATACGAAAGCCATGCCAGCTCTTACTACATAGTTTACCTTACTCCCAGGTATTACCAGGACTAGCATCTCCATCTCTTCAGACAGTTTCAGGATCTCACCTTACACTGCACCACACAGCAACACAGTGTGTCTGTTGCTTATAACGCCACCATAGCCATCCCCCAGGTCCTACAGTGCCCGATATCGTATCATCATTCCTATTTTGCATCTTCTTTCCCTGTACTGCCATGGGGACTTGAGTACAAACTCCATGGTGAATTCCAGTTATAAAACCTCATTTTCACTCCTTCCAAAATATTTCCTTTCTAGATAGACATTCAAATTTTGCTCCAAAATGAGTTTTCTCTTCGTTTCTTCTTTTAAACAAGATTATATCAGATGATTTTCTAATTTGTGAAAGGGTCTGGGAAAGAAAGAGGGAAGAACAACATAAAATCTCACAACTTGTATTTAAAATAGCCAGACAGACAAATAAATAATAACTAAATAGCATCATTCAGTGGAAAAAAAGCCTCAAGGCTTGAAACTGGGCAGCATAGTCTTAAAATACTGGGCAACTGAAGCAAAAAGAAAATAATTCTGCATTAGCTCTCCAGAGCATCCTTCCACAGCAACAGATTTAGTTCCCTCCTTGCAGGGAGGAGAAATCACAGCCCCGTATCGACCTTGCTGCACACTCTCCCTGCCAAACCTTATAAGCCCATGGTCTGCTGTCCCTGGGCTGCCGCTGGGCCAATTTGAATGAGGAAAACTGTAAATGTCACAATGAAACACATATTCTCCCAAGGCAAATAAAGCTTAGGATTTGTAAGCAGAGAAAATTACACCCACAAAGCAGTTGCAAACCAGCCCCATTCCAGGCCCTTTGTAAGTCTTTTTGCCTCACAAGTATTTGGCAGATTCGAAGCTTTCCTTTAGACAAAATCTAGTGTTTTCTTATTTTACCACTATGAAGTTAAAGCCCTTATGGTACAAAAGGTGCTGTCACCCTGATAACACAGGACAAGGGACACCTCCTTCTTGAGGTGGAAATAAGGTTCCTTCTTCCCACCCATGGCATTAAAGGGCTGAAAAGCCCACATGCTTCATTAAACACCAGCAGTGTAACTGGGAGACCAGACACAGCTCCACCCCACAGGACTGGAGGCATTTAACTGGGATGCTGGAATTAGAAATAGTGACTGGTCACCCTGGGCCTGCCCTAGAGCAGGGAGATGTCTCCAAAGGATGATTCACTCCACTGGGGTCTCAACCCTGTGCACGTGCCTTTCACACTGCCCAGGCTGAAACGGGAGGTTGTGTGGAGGCTGACATAGATGATTCAGGATCAAAGTTTGGTGGGCTGAACCGGGGGTGTGAGACATGGGTTTCTGATGTGAAGTTTCAAAGGAGTAGGGAATCTCTCCTGACCCTGGGGAGCAGCAGCTAATGACTCCCCCAATTAAAAACTATTTTACTTTACCTCTTTCTATGGGAACTAACCAGCACTTGTTTACATACAGACCCATTGCTGCTCAGGGACCAGCAGACTCTCCACAGCTGCATCAGCCCCATAAATAAACGGGGACCAAATAAATAATTCCCATTAATTGGCACAAGCCACCTAGCCCACACTGCACCCAGAAGAGACCATAATCTTTCTGACTGTAAATTTCCTTTCCTCTCAGGCTTTCTCTAGTACATCTTCAAAGGCTAAAACTCTCTCACTATGGCTCAGGTAATGCAGAGTAAGACGGGAAAAACATATATCAGTGCCTTGTGACCAGTCTCTCAACGCTACGCACAGTCAATCATAAAGAAGGTGTTTAATGAGACCCTGGAAAGGGTCAAAACTGCCTTGTGATAAATCATTTGTTCACTTGCTTCCTGAAAGTTGTTCTTCCAGACAAGTGACGCTCTGGGTGAGTTTTTTTGCCCTCTCTGTACGAGCTTGCCTGGCTCTGGTAGACACATCCTATGATTCCTCCAGCAGCAGAGACAGAACTAATGAGGCAGCTGTGCTGCAGAGCTCAGCTTGGTGGCCTCAGGAATAGGCTGGGACAACGAAAGGACAAGCTGGTGTGGGGCACAATGGGCCTACCCCATCCCTCATTCCAGAGGAAAGACTAATTTCTCCCTATGCATCTGAGCAAGCCCAGGATGTTAATCATCTTCTCCTCTCCCCAATTTCTTCATCAGTTCCTTTCCTCCAAAAAATAAAATCTCTTTACCTCTTTCACATCAGCTTTCCTCACACTGTTGTTCCAAGGCTCAGTGTGTACCTAAGCTCAAAGCTCCTGAGATCATGTGAAGGTACGAGATTACTTTTAAGCAAGCAGTAAACTGGGAATGTGATAAAGGTGCTCCACAGTGTAAAGGTACAGTGTGGGATAGGTGACTATGCAAAACCAGCCCCAACCTGAACAAACTATGGCATATGTTATCACAGTGCCATTTGGGTAATGTTGAGCCATGCTCTGCTTTTATCGTCTTTCCCTCCACAACATTCCAATTTCCAAGCTAAAGAAACAACCCTGACAAGAAAAAAAAAGTGAATTTCAGTGCAAGTGAGGAGGACAAGTAGGGCACAGGGAGATGTGTGTATGTGTCCCAGAAGCTGCTCTCCAACCCTCCAAGCTCCTTTGCAGTGTGCCTAATGTGCCCAGAAGTTTATCTGAGGAAAAAAAAATAAAATTAAATTAAAAACAACAGTGAATCCATTCCATTTTCCTAGAACTTCCCCATGTATAAATCTTGGCACGAACCCCCTTCATGGAGCTACCATACTGCCTTCAGCAACCAGCAAACTCCTCTCATCTCTGGAGACTTTTCAGCTACACCAAGGCTCCTCCAGTACAAGTGCTCCAGCCAAGTAAGAAGTTTCCCTGTGTCCTTCTTCCCCTTCCCTCTCACACTCTGGACAAGCCATAGCTTGGCCCTAAAGATGTTGCTGTGAGGAAGGAGTTCAGGCAATGCAAAACTGATTCAACAGCCTGGCATCTCACGCGGAAGCACGAGGCAAACACGACTTTTATTTATCGGGAGAGAGGAGACTCGGAGGTGACCAAGGTAAAATATAACTCTAAAGAGAAATCATGAGATGGTACAAAACTATTTGGGGCTGTGCCAAATGTGAGAAGCAGGTGGCATAAATGAAAAAGCTCAGGAAAGGTCAAGCCTTGGAGGAATGAAGCGAGAATCTCTTCGTGCAGGGGAGAACTGATCTGAAACAGCCTCTTGCCAGAGGAAGCCAGGGAAGAAAAATCAAGTAAATAGCTTTGAAGGAATTGGAGAACAGAATTCATCTAATTTTAAGCATTAAAAAAAAAAAAGAAGTATGTAACCTAGGTTTGTCATCCAGCCTCCCTCAACAGTAGAAAGAGAGAAAAACACATCAGCAGGCAAGTAACCCTGGTTATCTGTGAAAGCGCCCGTTAGCATGGACCCAGGAGCTGGCTCAAACGTTCTCAGAGAACTAAAGTTAGCTGAGGAGAATCCCAACCTTAATCTGCGGAGCTCCTGAGAAGGTGACAAACATTTGCAAACATTTGCCAATACGAATTTAATGAGGAGTCTCCCTGGAGCGGTGCCCCACCAACAAGTTTTCAGAGACTCCGCAGATGTGAGGCTGGCCACATGCCAACTGCAACTTCCCAGCAAAGCTCAGCAAAAATAAAACAGGAAAACCAAGATGGTCTTTACTAGCCTTTAAACACCTGGGGACTTTATTGAACAAAAGATGGAAAAATACAAGGAAAGATGATGAATGCTAATGCAATAAATGAAGAAAATACATTATCTTCAATTCCTCTTTGCCTGGATCTATAGTAATTTCAGAAGGAGCGATTGGGTTATGAGATAAATTTAATTTATTCCTGATAAAAGAACTGCTACATTTCTTGACAAGTGTTCTTCAATATGCCACCTGGGTAGTTCTAGTAACAGATAATAAAAATGAAATATGACAGGATTCCTAAGAAGATCCCAGCAGTTAACAGGGGAAACAATTTCACAGCTCTTTCTTAAGAGGGAGACAGGTTTCCTAGGGATAACAAGACAGTTTTAATCAGTCCCTTCACAAAGTGTGTGGGGTAAGTTTCTAGGATGTTGCTTTATTCCTGTCTTAGCTGTAGATGTTACTTAAGAATCAGCAAGGTAAAACCAGAAGCATATAGCTGGATGAAAGCAAACTGCCTCTGTAGATAAGGAGCAGTGGAAAGTGATGGTGTAGGGGACCACAGAAGGAAAGAAAGGGTGAGTTTTATTGTAAGCACCCAACGCTCAGCAGCTGCAGAAATAAAAGGCACATCACCATCATGCTTCAGGATCCAGAGTCATAAAGAAGAATTTCTTTCTCTGCCACTAGACAGCACCACATTGGAAGCAAAGGGTAAAGTATTTTCAGGCTTTTCCTTATCCTACAAATTTAACATTTTGGAAACTAGTGTTACTGAACTGTCCCAGACCTAGCTGTTATCTTAGCTACACAGACATAAGTGTGGCATTAGCTCTCTGTGACCCATGGACTGAGCCTGGTCATAAACCCATGCTGTTCCAAAAGCAGCCTGGTCTTGCACAGCCCAAATTCCCTGTTAGATCTCCACGGATTTACATTTCCACTGTCCTAACAGAGCTCCTCCACCACTAAAACCCCAGTATAATCAGACTGCACAGGAGCCAGGGGAGCCTCTCTTTGCTGTTGTCTGCAGCCAACAGCATAGAAACCCTGTGGAAAGCGGCAGTGATTATGCGATAGATAAATCACAGGGAGAATATTTTCTCTCTTCCCTTTGCACAGATCCCATACATCACCATGACTCAGTGCAGCTCTCTCAGTGGGGACAAATTCCAACTTCTAATGTACTTTCCATCTGATTCCTCTCTGGTAACAGATGGATCACTGTCCTGAGATATTGCATTTTGATCATAACATATTAAACACCTCTATGTTTCAGAACAGTTGGATTAGTACTGGGTCCCCAAATCACATTTCAGTGGTTTGAGTTGTGCATTTTACCACTGATGAGAGAAAATCCCTCTAGTCCAATGGCTATCATATTGCCTCCCCTCTCCTCTAGTATTTCTGGTTGTTTCACCAATCTTCCTAGATGTGATAAATCATGTAAATTTAATTTAGAGATTATACCACTGGCTTCGAAGGCAGACAAGGTTAGCTCTCTGCTTGTAACCTGCCTGCTAATCTTATAAAACTCCTCCATTCCCACTTGGCTGGAACTGTTGTTGGGGAGTGGGGGAAGAGTGATATCTATTCAACAAAGTGTTTGTGACTTTTATTGGATGCTTGCAGATGGCATCCTGGCTGCTGTCCAAATTCTCATACCGCTGCATAGGGACAAATGCTGGAATCCTGAAGATTTTCATAAAGTTTGCAATACACTGGGTTTATCTCAGCAGTACGAAGATGGTGCTACCATTTCCAAATTCTTTCTAGTCTTTCTCATCAGTTACAAATTTATCTCAACTATAACATCTTTCCAAAGGCTAAGCATTCCCAAGTCCATCGCACTACCTCCTTGTGCATGTTTGTGATCGTTGCTGCCTCCTTTCTGTAAAACTGGAGGTCAGCACTCCTTCACTAAAGCACTAGCAGATCTACAGAGGAGATGCATGAAATAGAGGAATTCCTGCTACCTGCAAGAAAGCACTGTTTCTTGCCTCTAAGGAGAGCCTTTGTCCCCAAGCTGAGGGTTACAAACAGTGACCAAACACATTACCCAGACAATCTTTCCTTTACCTATAAATTCCCTTTCTAAGGAAACATATAGCATCAGCAGGGGATTAAAGTCATTTGTTTCATGGGCATCCCAGATGGCTGTCTTTCATCTGCTTTCCTAATATTTCCTTTAGGCTTGGATAGTTTTTATTGGCTTTTTTTCCTCTTTGCTCTTTCCCACGCCTGAACAGTTCCTGGCTTTGGCAGGCACAGAAACCGCAGTTTTATGACAAGCATTTTTTAATGTATCAAAACATGTTCTTTTGATTCATTTTTTAAAAAGTAAATTCTACTCACTCAAGGTTAATAACTTCCCCACTTCAGCTGAATGTAAGAGTTCCAGATGCTGCTGAGAATTTAAAACTTCTCAGCTTCAGAAATTAGAAGGGCAAAACCAGCAACTTCTCAGATACCCCCTAAAGCAGGAGAAATTGCTGGACCCTCCGAGGGGTGGCACAGAGGTTAGTTAATGCTGACAGTTCAACATGGAAACCTGGAAACCATTCAGCCTGACAAAGAAAGAGCCTCAGCCAGAATCCTGCATATAGCTGTGACTTGTCCACTTTGTGTCTGATGGTAACAGAGCCTATTTTAGGGCAAAGCCCCAGAACTCAAGATCACTTTAAAGTTAGGTGTCCAGTGCTTCACAGAACCCAGCAAGGACAGCAGGACCACCCCTTCATGCTCCTTGTCCCTTCCCAAGAGCTCTCTGTGACCTTTAATTCCCCTACAAGAAAGCGCCAGAAGCTTCATTTTAGCAATGCCACGAACAACTCAACCAGCACAGAAGTTTCAAGTAGTATTTCAGAGCCCAGAGCCCTCCTGGGAGCCGAGAGCAGCTCTCTGGACCAGAGGCAGAATGGGACAGAGCCAGACAGATGCTCGGTACAACAGCAGTTAGCAGATGGTGAATAGGGGAATGCAAGAGGGCTATATAAGAAAAAGCTCACCTTCTTCATTTTTATTATATTTTTATACCCAAACTTGCTGAATTTAATTATTTGTCCTGTTACAGAAGGACACACTGTCCAGGTACAAGCTTCCTGAAGAAGAACTTGTACTGCTAAGAGGGTCAACTATACATGAGGTTTTTTAGAAGCCAGTAAAAACTATCAATCTGTTTTCTAACCTAAATAAATAACAACGACCACATGCACCCTCCAAGCCACAAAAACCTCTACTACATATGAATGTTTAACTAATCCAACCCATAATTCGTATGATGGATCAAAACATTTATTTTGTCAGAAACAGTTTCCTCAATTTCTACACTCAAAACACTAGTGGAAGGACACTGCTTAAAGTACCTCTAAGTGTTTTGCTGATGGGGAAACCAAGTTGCCATTGGAGTGAGGGACAAAAAAAAAAAAAAAAAAAAAAAAGAAAACCAGGTGCTGGGCAAAACCCAGTTCAGAGCAGTAATAATAATTAACTGAATACACACACACACAAAGAAATCATTTTCTACAGCAGCTTCTGCCCTTGTGAACAGTCACAAATTTAGCACCACCAAAGTTCATTGAAAAAAAGATCTTTTTCCCATTTTACAGCTAGGGATGCTGAGGCACTGAGCAGTGAAACACTCATCATCACATCTGACATCTCCCTCTCTAGCAGAGCATGGAGAGGAGACAGAAAAGCTCTTCCCAGGCAGCCTGTGCCTCTAATAGGTGCAGAATCATCGAGGCAATGATATAATGCACTGAGCACAACCAGGAGTCCCACGGAGAGTGGAGGATTCCTCCTGCCTCCTGAAAGGCAGACAGTTGCCAACAACTGTCAGGGATATGGTAACACACACACAAAAAAAAAAAACCCTGCACAAAACAATAAACACACCAAGTGCATTACCCTGGAACACCCTGGAGACGTAGCATTTTAGGAGGAACAAGTCCTGTTTCTGCCTAGCATGTTGGATAACTTGGGGACAGTTTGAGAATATAATTATCTGGAAGCTGACCCTTCTTGGGGACTCCATGGGTGACATTTACCTCCCACCCAGGGCATTGCTTCAGAGCTCTTCTACTGATGACAAGTAAGGGGCAAACATTTTCATTTAAACATATTGTATATTTTTAAAAATAAAAAAAATAATTATGTTTTTAAATTTTTTTTCACCTTTTTTTGAAATATACAATCAAAATCTCTGGGTGGAACAGGTTTTCCTTTCAATAGGAGCAAAAATTCTTTACGTAGATACGAATTTAATTCAATGAGACTGGAATGAGGCCTCAGTTCAATATCTTAAAGTAATATTGAGGAATTACAGGATTATAGTAATTCACCTCTAATTCCAATTAAAGGGTTAGGGGCAAGAGGAGTGTTTTTCGGAGTGTTTTTGTTTTAACAACATAAATCATACTAAGGGCATCTGAAACCAGCCTAAATTCCTTTCAAGTCCTCCAGCCCAGTGTTTTCTGCTGGCTAAACCCAGCTTTAACAAATGCAGCCATTCAATGCCATTCTGGGGACCACCGGGCTAACAGAGGCAAGTAGAGCTTAAACCAGATTAACAGATCCTAATATCCACACCTCACTAATTCCAGCATTTGGATTACTCTAGACAAGCCCCCTGTATCTGCTGGCAGTGCACCGCCATGGCCCAGACTGGGAACGGTTCCTGGAAACCCTGAAACAAGGGTGGAACTCAAAGCATGGTCAAGATTTTAACACAAAAATTGCCAATTCTTTGTCAGAATAGCTTGATGCCACTGGGAAGCAGTGATGCAAGCAAGTTCTCCTCTCTCTGACAGCACAGGTCAGTCTCTGGGTCTCAGTCCTTATCTCCAGGTTCCATGGCACAGACCCATGTCACTGAACTGTCTCCTCAGGTGACCACTGCAGCTCTGGTCAGCAACACTGTCCTATGGGTGTAGGTAACAACATTCCTCTGATCTGAACACTATGGTATTAATGCTCATGAGACAATAATCCTTGTAAACTTCATTTTCCTCCATTCTAGGAGGAACTATATTTGTCCTGGCCTTTTTCTAGCAAATATTTACCATCCTATGTGCACATACTTTAAAAAAAATGCCTAGCAAATCACTCAACTGAAAGTGATTTCCCCCGAGGAGGGAACAAACCCGTGCCAGATGTGAGTCACACTGTTCACTGCGCTCCTGGAAGGCACTTGGATTACTGCGATGTTGAGGACAGTGAAGGAATTGAGATGGGACACAATTACCCATGTTACATTAAATTAATTTTCATTCTGTTTTCCTCCCACGTTCATTGCTGCAAAAAACAGAAGAAATGAGGTTTCATGGAAATGCTTTACCAGGTGAGAGGAGAGAGTAGTAGCACTAATACCAGAGTTTTGTTGTTTAAATTCATCCTTGCTCTTTTTCAAAACTTCTGCATACCAACAATTTGTATGAGAATTTTGGTTACTGTTATAAATATATTACTGCTACTTTTTTTTTTTTTTTTTACATCTGCTTTATAGGACTTTGTTTTAGCTGGTCTCAGCACTATCTGCAATCTTTTTATCTTAACAGATTCACTTTGGGAAAGCTATTTGCACAAAACTGATTTCTATGTTTCAGTTTCAACGAAAAGAAATGCTGGATCTTTTTTAATTTGTGCTTTAAAATTGTTTTATTTTATTCTGGAACATGGATATTTTACTCATTTATGTTACTTCCACTTTTCCATTTTCACATGGACATATCATGAGATCAATTACAAATAAAACTTTTGTCAAAGATGATTGTTTGGGACAAATCATGAGGTTGGATTAAAAGATCATTCTATAGTAAATCAAACTTACAATGAAACAAATTCACATTTGGAAATGCCACGCATCAATATAAAAAGGGTAAGAAAACTTGATTGTAAAAAAAAAAAAAAAAAGCAACACCAAAATGCCTAATTTTCTACAAAGAAAAATTTCAGAAGTAATTTCTTAGGAATTTGGAAAGAAAAATAAAGAAATGTCAACACTCCCCATGAGAAAGATGTACTGAAATCATCCATCTCTCCCTTGATGCATGATAACAGAGAAAGATGTGTTAGGGTACTGGTCTGCAATATGGGACATTTCTATTCAAATTCCCCAATGGACAGATTTCAGATTACACTATGGGTTTTTCTGTATCTCAGTCACTGAAGTTGTGAAACGCAATAAGAAAACACACTATCTATTCCCTGATACAGTTACTATGATAATAAGTTGGCATATAAATTCCTTGGATATATGCCAGTTCCTTCTAGCCACACACACCTGCTCCCAACAGCAAAATGTTTACGGATAATAATTACAAGCTGAGATCATCAAAGCTGCCTAGGGGATTTGGATGCCCATGGGAACTGGCAGCGCTGAAGCTCTCCGCCTATGGATTTTACTGAAGCTCTGATTGATTTCTCCCCTCACCCCAGCAACATTGCGAGTGCACACATGCAGAACAGCAAGAATATTTACAGAGATAACATCTTTGTTTCTGCTGGGCAGAGGAGCCCATCGTGCTTCAGACTTTGCAAGCAGACAGTTAAGAGCACCAACTCAAAAGAAATTATGGTGGCTCTGGTACACACCTTTATGTGGGGATGTTTCCCCACCTCCACTATGCAGAAAATTTGCAGTTTTGCAGCACTTGAAGAGTTACCCAAGTTCCAACAGCCTATTCACAGGACCTTCCTCTGCAGCTATGAAAGTAACTTCTTCCTGCTCCTTTTAAAAAAATCAAATCTCAATGAAAGTTCTCCATGCAGAAAAACACCTTTCTAGATGATCACCTTCCTAGTGCAGTATCTTCTCCCCCATCAACAGCATTGTTGATGTTGGGTTTGGCACTGGTGTATAAATCAGCTGTTGCCAAGCCAGACAAGGTTTTCTATCAGGTGGAGGTACAGAGTTTTCCAACAAGAAGCAGCAGTGTAGGAGGGGCAGCAACTCACAGCACTGTCCTTTGCTAGAATAAAAGCTTCCTTGAGGAATAACAGTGTCAAACTAGTGATCCCCAGAGGTCAAGGGGAGAAAGTTTTGTTGTTGCCTTATGTTTTCATTCTGACCTTTTAACCCTCCCTCCCCAAACCCAGTGGCTATAGACAGAGCAGAGCCTAGAAGAAAATTCCTTCTGCCAGAGGTAAAGGGAGGGATGCTGAAAGGCAGAAGGAAGCCAGCAGCACATTCTCAGCTGAGACAGAGTTTTCACTTTTCAGATGCATGGATCCTGGCTCAAATCTTCAGCACCAGCCCAGGCTTTAGCAACCTCAGAGACTCAGTCCTAGAAGAAATGAGGGAGCCAGTGCCCCTCAGAGAATGAGAGGGCTCCAGGTTTATAAACCAATTTGTCTGCAGGCAGCTTTCATTGCTCTTCCATCACAGACCCTCTCTCTCAAGACAACCTGGATGCTACATCAGGTGTCATTAACCCTGTGCCCTGAGCACAAGCCAGTCACACTGTTGACAGAGTCTTTGTCAAAGACATGAAGGCTGATAGAGTTTTGTGCTCTGTTCTGACACTCATACGCTTTCACCATCCTTTTGCACTGTGGCTATTTCAGTTCAAACGAGAGCAAAGGGGCTCTCCCAGAATAGAAGGTGCTTTTTAATTCAGTTTTTCTGTTTTCAATTATTTCCTTATTGCTATGGATTTTGGAGGTTTCTGCCTGCAGTTACACAGCCCTCTAATGCTGGAGGCAAGCAAGCCTTTTCCAGGACAGCAAGAAAACAAATCAAGTGCTGTTTGACAAAAGAAGGGAGGAGAGGAAGAAGGCTGGAAGGAACGAGATTGCCCACCCCAGCCTTGACTCCTGCTTTGCTTGTCCTCCCTCCGAGGCAGATCTCAGGGAAGGCTTGAGCTTACCGTCTCTCCTCCACATTTCTTGCAGGGAAGAACAAAACTCTCCTCTCCCATATAGGAGCAATTTGCTTACCCTTCCCTGACTCTCCCAGGGTAGGCGGGATGAGATCTTCTCTTTGTTCTTTGTGGCTTGGGACATTTGCATAAAAAGAGGTTCTTTGTTATTTAAACACTCATCTGCTCCCACTGCTCAGTCTCATTTTGAAGTTATAATCCTCTATTAGCTCCGTGTCAGTCACACTGCTAGAAGCACGGCCTGGAGGTTAAACTCTGCTGTGCAAATCCCAGGTTCAAGGCTCCATATGCACGGCGATCTGCAAGCTTGAAGATCTTCCTTTTTCTATAGGTGGGTTTGAAGCCTAGGACCAATGTTAGGATCACTACTATTATGCCAGAGCCAAGCTGGTACAGAGGCAACCAAACCTCCCCTTAGCTGGCAGAGCACTGGGTGATTGCGCATCCCCAGGCAGCCACAGCGAACATCTCCAGAGAAAAGTGCACCCAAGGCACTTCAAACACACGGTGCAGGACACTGCGCCCACCAGTTGGGAGCACGTCTTTCATTGCCTCAATGACCTTGTTCAGCCTGGGTTCCAGGAAGGAGCATTACTGGCCAGCATAGGCAAAGACAACTTCATTTTCCTCATGTGTAGACAGAAAGAGAAGCAACTCCTCTGAAATCAGTGGCGTGAAGCCAGTAAGAGAAACAAATCAAACCCACTGAGTGCTGATGTAAGCAGCAGAAGTTTCTAAATTACTTTTTAAAAGCCTAGTAAATATTTATTGTATATCTCATTTTACATAGGAACACTGATTTTCAATATACAACAGAAACAGGCTCAGTCCTGTTACAAGGAGATTAAATGGCTTTGTTATTGAATCCAGGATTCCTTTCTTCAAGTAAGGAAGGAACAGAAAGCTTAATTAAATGCATTAGTAATCACAAGGTAGTTAAATGTCAATTGGCCATTAGAATATGGAATGCAATAAAAGCCTAAATAATTTCTGAATTATAAACAAAAGTGCATGTATCAGAATGAGTAAAGTATTTTCTGTCAAAAGGTGACAATTTTATTCTCAGAACGTGCCCCCTATTCTGTGTTTTTCTGGTTTTTCTTTTCATTAGGATTTCTATACCTTTTTGCCAAAACCATTTTCAGAGCCATGGTTTCAAATTAGTATTATTACATTGTGTTTGGCACATCTTATTTCTGAAAATAAAAACCTTTAAAATAGCATTTGTTTTGCTCTAAATTTTGCAGACTTTTTCACCAGAATCTGCTTTGCAAATTCAGATTAATTTAGAAGTTCTTCATAAAATTGTTGCCCCTCTTTTGATTAATGCTACTTATATATTCTATGGTATCTGAAAAAAAACCCTTCTCTAGATCACTGTTAGGATGGAGTTTGACCAATCACCCCAGGGAAGAGTGGATTGTTTTCAAAAGTAGTCCATGGTATTATGGACAATTTAATCTGACATGAAACCGTAGTCCGTGTAACTTCAGTCATAGATGGCAAGAGCTTCCAGAAGTACAGAAAGAAGGGGATTTTAACAACTGATGGTTATTCACCAATTATTTCCTTTCTAATTCTACCACACATAGGATTTTTTGTGGAAAGGGGGAAAAAAAAAACCAAAAACAAAAAAAAACCCCACAGTCAAAAACATGTTGGCCTTTTAAGTAATTTTTAGGACAGAAGAGAATTGCCAGCCTAGAACTGGTCTCTTTTAGATACCTGCAAGCAAATGCAACATGGGAAATGCCAGTACAACACATATTCCCAGAACGCCCCTTTATCCGTATGTCCCACTTTTCCTTATAAGAGGAGGTACTTGGCTGGTCTAAGTCCCCAGTTAACTGCAGAGAGAACACTCATCCTTGGGGTGTATTTGAACAAGATGGAGTTGGAGCAATGGTTTAGTAGCAGTGAAGAAATCCTGTCCATTCCCCTCCATTTTTTGTACTTTAAATTACATATAATCTTTTGCTGAGTCTTAGTGAATTTGCCATTTGGGCGGATTTATTCCCATTTTCATGTAGGGTATACATAACATCCTATCAGAAGGGGTTAATAAGGCAAAAGAATACTTAAAGGACTTGACAAAAGCTACACAAAATGTCATAATTTCCTGATTCACTATCAGCTGATCTAAACCACCAGTGTTCACTGCCTCTGAAATACCAAACAAACCATGAAATTAAAAATCCCCTGTGCCCTACCTTTAGTACACTGAAGAAATCAAAGAATCCCCACAGGGTCTTAATTCCTTACTGATAAAGGGAAATGGCTTTTATTCAAAAATTCTTTTTGAAGGAAAAATCCTGTATTTGGCATGAGGGGGGAAAAAAAAGGATAGCATAGCTGTTGTGATTTAGCTAAAAATACACTGACTCATAAAAGGTACAAGCTTGGCATTGCTCCTTCGAAAGTTAAATATTTTTGCCCCGGGGAAAAAAAAAAAAATAAAAAAATCTAAGAACATCTTGATCCTGAGTGTAGTTCTAAATGATTTTGGAATTTAAGAGTCACATAATGGCAATAAATTTCCAATGCTGGAAAGTGTCTAAAATGGCAACTTGAAATATGACTACATTTCCCATCACCTGACCCCAGGCAGTCCAGACGCAGTCCTTCTTTTTGACAGTGTGGCTTATCCACTTCTATCAGTCATGCCTGCTTCCACGTTCAGTCTACTCCAGTAACGAAGAACATATTTCCACTTTCAC